>NW_021703781.1:49162192-49307915 GCF_005190385.1 Monodon monoceros | reverse complement strand
CAAAAAAAAAAAAAAAAAAAGATGGGGAAATTGAGTGGGACAGTTGTATGAAAACGATGAGGGAATTTTCAGTTGCCTACAAGCTTAAGACAAGACAGTAGTATGATACAGTTACCAAAAAACTGAATTCAATTTTTTTGTTGTTGTTGTTGGTACGCAGGCCTCTCACTGTTGTGGCCTCTCCCGTTGCGGAGCACAGTCTCCGGACGCGCAGGCTCAGCGGCCATGGCTCACGGGCCCAGCCGCTCCGCGGCATGTGGGATCTTCCCGGACCGGGGCACGAACCCGTGTCCCCTCCATCAGCAGGCGGACTCTCAACCACTGCGCCACCAGGGAAGCCTAAACCGAATTCAATTTTAAGCTTTCATAGAGTATATCATCCAGATTACGGGAAATAATAGTACTGCTTCAACCTGTGTTTGCCACTGTATGCAATACTAGGTACATAATTCAAGAGGGACATGAACACACCACAGAGTGTTCAGGAAAGTGACCAGGAGGAGAAAAAGCCAGTAAAGCTGAAGAATATGGGGCTGGTCTACAGAAAAGTAAGAGGAAGCAAGATTTCCTTGGATATCTGAAAAATTGTCAATTGGATAAAAAAAAAAATAGACTTGTTCTGTGTAGCTTTAATTGACATAACTAGAACAAACGGGTAGAAGTTACAGGAAGTTAATTTCAATTGATTATAAAGGGGTTTTGATAGCCAGTGCTCGTCAGAAGTGGGATGAACTGGAAAGAGATCTCCCAGGAAAGCTATTAGATTCCTTCACCAGATTACAAAATAATCTTTATGTCTAAGAATTGGTGATATGTGTTAAAAATAAAGTGTTAAAATATGTTAACACATATTATGTATTAAAAAATAATAATAAATATGTGTTAAAAAATAATAAATCATTTGGTTTTATGATGTGCCTATAAAGTAAAATTTAAAGAAATCCAATGATATTATTTAGTACAGATCATTTATTTTCTATGAACAATAAAAGTACTTTTGCAAAATAAATTACAATCAAATTAACGATTAAATTTTAAATCCTTCCATTTCTAGCAAATTCCTAACTGCTTTACAGACTATATCATACCAAATTGTAAATTAGGGAAATATAGTTTAACAGAACACAAAGTGCTAATATCTGTAATGATTTTACCTTAAAAAAGACTGTAAACAAAGATTACTTGTAAAGCAGCCAATATACATGATTAAATGGGTTTTTAAACATTCACATTAAAAGCTAAATCCCAAAGTTGACATTAGATTTGTTTTTTACATTTAGTGAACATAAAAACTACATTATATCATTATACTTTCTCATCTACTACAGCAAAGCTTACTACAGTTTAAAGGGTCTTACCTCCAAAAGTCTGTGTCTGTCTTTATCATTCAGCTTTCCTTTTCCGCTTGCCATTTCATCCACCGATGTTCTTAAGTTTGCAGTTTCTCCCCTAAATTTTTCTAATGCAGCTTCTGATTTGGAGTTACTAGGCTTTGGTCCCCATTTACTTTTAATTAAATCTTTGCGACTTCCGGAAGACATCTCTGAAAATGTCTGTAAAAATAAAAATGCAGTTATAAGTCTGAGTTTACAAGGTCAAATCTCAGGTTTGAAAAGGTCTAATAACTAATTTGCTAAACAGAAGAACCTTTCTATCTAAATAGAAGTGATATAGCCAAACCAGTAGGGTATGGAACAGGGACTGGGGAAGGCTTCTAGCGTGCTAGTAACACTATATATTTTTAAAGTCTGGGTGGTAGATACATGGGGAGTATTCAATATGTCAACTTGTACTCTTGTGTTTGTGCAGGATTCTGTATGTGTGTCATATTTCAGTAGAAAAATTTCATTAAAAAAAACGGAGGGCTAACCAGTTATTAAACCATTAAATGAAGTCTGAAAGAAGTAGATCACAATCAAAGACAAATTTTACCCAAAAATAAAAAGCTAATGATAAATAATGTAATTCTGAATATCTGGACATTGAAACGTCATTACCTGATATAATGGTGCATATTCTGTTTTATAAGCTAGGCCTAGTTCAGATCTATCTTAATGATAATAGTCAGCTGAGAGAGCACAGTGGGCAGAAGTGAGAAGAAACCAATATGAGGCATTTATAGGAAAAAGAGACAATATTCACAGAATTCAGGAATGACAGGAATTAAGAATAAGGAGTAAGGAGAAGTTTAGCATATTTGCTAATAGAATTAGATGACATTTAAGAAGCAAGGGTATAATATAAACTCTAGGAGCAAAATACATAGCAAAAATTACTGTGTATATAATAAAAGTAGTTTTAATTAGGGAGGTTAAAAAGCATTTTTCCACCTATGGATCCCAAGATAAAATAATGGTAATGTGACTAGGGAATCCAGAGGAATATGATACTATTCATGCATTCAAAAAATACTGGAGAATTTAATTTACCAGACAGCATATTAGGTGCTGGGTATACACTGGCAGAAAAAAGAAAAAAGAAAGAAATGAAAGAGAGACATGTCCCTTACATAACGGAACTTTCGATCTAGCAGACGCGGCAGGCAGTAACAAGGAAACAAATATAGATTCTCAAGTTGTAAAATAAATGTTATCCAGGAAATGAAAAGTACAATGATAAATGATACCAGTAACAGTTGAGGAGACCTACTTAGACACCTCGGTGGAGAAGGTTTTTCTACGGAAGGGACCTCAAGGGTCATCCTGTGTGGACTCAGAGAGCCTGAAAATACCAGAAGTGGGTAAACTGAGTTGAAGAGGCCATCCATCACAAGGATAGCCCTGGAGTTTTGCCCATTCTAAGGTGAAAGACTAAGATAACCAGCAAAGGGCACGACGCCTCTATTACAGACCACGTCGTCTGCAAGTGGAGGCAAATCTTACGAAAACCCTCACAGAAGATCTCACGTGGAAAGACAGGCAAAGAAAAACTGCAAAAACGGGCACCTTTTTTCCTCACCCCCACTTTTAAGATGTTTGTAGAACAGACATGAAAGTGCCTGCTAATCCGCAAAAGGCTGTACTAACGAAAGACCTTGGCCAAGTCACTCGAACTCCCAGCGCTCGTCTGAAAGAGGAGGATAATATCCGCCGCAGGGCTGAAAGGAGGGATCGAATCGGCAACCGCCGTGAGGCACCCAGCCAGGGCCAGGAACCAAGTGAGAGCCAGGGAAACGCGACGGGCACCCGGGAGGGCAGAGATTGAGCCCCAGCTAACGCGATCTCCCACTGACCACGCCTCCCTCGCGGTCTCGCCCGGCCCCGGGGCTGCGGGCCCTGGCCGCCCCCGCCACACTCCGCGGTCGGCCCAGTCTCACCCTCCGGCGCGGGAGCCGCTTCCGGGAGTTTGAATCCCGCGGCTGTGGGGTGGGGCACGTCACTGCCGGCAGGGGTGAGGCACGCGCGACGGGATCGCGGCTCTCCGATTGGCTGCAGCCTCCGAGGGGCGGGGCCTGGAGCCCGAGGGCCGATGGAGTGCGGGCTGGAGACCCGCAGAGCCGGGGTCGAAGGGTGGGGCTGAGGCCGAGAGGAGGGGCCGAAGGCGGGAAGGCTTTCGCCGAACCCGCTACCGAGTTCTGGGAGTTTCCTCAACGCTTTTCTGAGGTTTCAGACCTCAAGCTCGGTGCTTCTTTCTAAGGAACTGATTTGTGTTTATCTGCTTTGGGGCTGAAGCAAATTACTATGCTGAGCGAGATAACCCCCGTGACTGCGAGCGGGGACCAACCAGATCCGCGTCCTTGAGCATGATTCGCCCTTCTGAGTACCAGTTTCGACCTTTATAAAATGGGAGAATTGGATTCCACAAGGGGGCACAGCCTCCCTGTTTTCCTCTTGGGGCGCGCCTTCCTCCTCCCAAAAATCAGGGTGGAGCAATGGGGAGTGTAGCCTGTGGGAGGATTGATAGGCACGCCCAGATTGAACGCTGAGATTATGAGCCCTAGATGAAGCAAGCTAGGCAGGCGTTTGCTCCAGATTGCCCTCCGGCTCGGTGTCTATTGGTTAAATACGGGTCCTGGTTACCCGCTTTGAGGACTTTCTCTTGCTAAAACCGAGAGGCACAGAAAGCGTTTGGCAGGGCCTGCCCTTCTCAGGCAGAGCATAGACTCACCAGAGGCTTAACACAATAAAAAGGATACAGTAGAAAACATCCTAGGAAAGCAGCGTCACACAGGGGTTAAACTCTGGATTAGGAATGACTTTAGCTCCTGACTGCCTCTTACTACCTGTGTGTTCTTGAATAAGTTATTTAACCTCTCTGAGCCTCAATATCCTGATCTGTAAAATGATACAAGTAATAATATCTACCTCATAGGGTGATTATGAGCATTAACTGAGAGAACCCATGTAAAGTGCATAGTGTTTAGTAAATGCTCAACTGATGTTAGCCCTTATTACATAAAAAGCAACAAAAACCCTTTGTTTCTAAATGGAATGGATGAGAAACCATGTAGAGAATTTTAAAGAATAAAAGGAAAGGCAAGAAGATAACGTTTGGTCCTTGCTGCCAAGTAACTCACATTTCTGATGGAAAAGTGAGGAGAACTGGGCTGTTTCCTATCTGTTGTATTAACCTATCAGATGGGATTAGGGTGGGAGGAAGTCGAGGCAAAAGATTAGTGAAGGTGTGAATGCTATTCATTGCCCAGAGTTGAGAGCAAGGGCAAAATTAGTCTCCATAGAAATCTACAGAGATTCTTGGATGAGAGAGAGAAAGAGATTTCTCTGCTCAGCTTTGAGCCAAATGGGGAGAGAAAAGACAGGAAGTGGGAGGAACGGTATGAAGAGGGATGGCACCTGGTAGACAGAGGACCTGGTACCTAGGCCTGCTGGGCCAGACTGCCCAATTACACATCTGCTCCCCAGGTCCCTCTCTTCTGGCAGGAGCTCCCCCTGTGACTGGGGACCCCTGAGGAAAAGGAGTAGGCAGGAGGCTCATTGGCCTGGTGGCTCATTTAATTTTGTAATTGTCATTGTTAGACCCGAAAATCAATGTTTGCTCTTCGCAGGTAGGTGGGGCTAGGCGTGAAGTGTGAGAAGCTAGTAGTTTGCAAAAGGCCTGAAGAGATGATAGTAATTTGATACTGACAGTTCACTAGGAGAAATCCTAGGACAGGGATTCAAAATTCATCTTTATTCATTAACAAAGAGAAATATAATGGCCAAGTGGACTGGATATTTATCTCAATAAATATTAGGTTATTTTCTTCCCAGTAGGAAAATCTTGGGAAACCAAAACAGTACCAAAAAGAGGCTGAATGGATTTAGGCTTTATAAAAAGAAATAGTGAGGCTGTTGTAGATGAATGTACTCTTCACCCCTGAAAGGTTATGTCTTCCAAAGGAAAGCTAATGACTACCCAGGCCTTCTCCAGCAGATACATCTGTGCTTTCTTATACAACTTCCTGCAATCATGGAAATGTTCTTTCTACTCAATCCATTATGGTAGCACTGGCCACATATGGTTGTTGAGTGCTTGAAATGTGGCTACAGTGATTGAGGAACTGAATTTTTAATTTTACTTAATTTAAATTAAAAAACTGGGGCTTCCCTGGTGGCGCAGTGGTTGAGAGTCCGCCTGCCGATGCAGGGGACACGGGTTCGTGCTTCGGTCTGGGAGGATCCCACATGCCACGGAGCGGCTGGGCACGTGAGCCATGGCCGATGAGCCTGCGCGTCCGGAGCCTGTGCTCCACAACGGGAAAAGCCACAACAGTGAGAGGCCCGCATACCACAAAAAAAAAAAAAAAACAAAAAAAAACTGATGGTTGATTCAGTTATCAAAAAAACTTTTATGTTTGGAACAACTTAGGTATGTAAGCCTATTTTTTTTCTTCTTTTTGAAGTTTTGGGTTTTTAAATTTTTTGCTTTATATTGGAATATAATTGATTCACAATGTTGTGCTAGTTTCAGGCGTACAACAAAATGATTTAGCCATACATATTCATACATCCATTCCCTTTCCGATTCTTTTCCTATACAGGTTATTACGGAGTATTGAGCATAGTTCCCTGTGCTACATAGTACATCCCTGGTGATTATCCACTTTACATATAGTAGTGTACATATGACAGTCCCAACCTCCCAATTCATCCCTCCCCTCCTCCTTACCCCCTTGGCAACCACAAGCCCGCCCTCCAAGTCTGTGAGTCTGTTTCTGTTCTGTAAACAAGTTCACCTCCATTACTTTCTTAGATTCCACATATAAGTGATATCATATGATATTTATCTTTCTTTGTCTGACTTACTTCACTTAGTATGATAATCTCTAGGTCCATCCATGTTGCTACAAATGACATCATTTCATTCTTTTTTATGGCTAAGTAATATTCCATTGTATACGTATACCACATCTTCTTTATCCACTCATCTGTTGATGGACATTTAGGTTGCTTCCATTTCTTGGCTGCTGTAAACAGTGCTGCAGTGAACATCGGGGTGTAAGCCTACTTTATCAACTGTAAATTTTATGAAAGCTAAATACAGATGAAGTATTTCTGACGAATGTTTTGTGTCCCAATTGAGATGTATGAAATACACAGCTGATTTCAATGACTAAGCTTTTTAATATTATTACATGTTGAGACAATAATATTTTAGATATATTAAGTAAAATAAAATATATTAAAATCAATCTTACTATTGTTTTTTACTTTCTTTACTGCGACTATTAGAAAATTCAAAATATAAATGCAGCTGCTGTTATGTTTTTATTGAACAGCACTGGTATGCACACAATAAATGTTCTCTAAATGCAGGCTGAGAAGAAACTGGTAAACTCTTGCCTCCCTCCAATCCACTCCGCAGGGATTTTTTGAAATAATGCAGATCTGATCATCTAACAAAATCCCCATTGTGTCCTCTCAGGCCTAGCAAGCCTAGACTGACCTCCCCAACCTGGTGTCAAAGCCCCACATTAGACACCCTTCATTCCTTGAACCAGGAAGTTTCCTTCCTGCCTCAGGGCCTTTTCACAGGAGGTTCCCCCTGTCTGGAATGCTCTAGCTGTTGCCTCCTTTCCTATCTCCCAGATCTTAGCTCCATCCTCCCTGCCTAAGGGAAGGCTTCCCTGCCTCCTGAGTAAAGGATTTCCTCTCTTTACCACAGATTTCTTCAAAGGCTTCATTCCAGCTATAATTGCACATTGAATCATGAGTGATTCTTTGACTGGTGTCCCTTTCCCTCATTCCACTGTAAATTGCTTGAGGAGTCTGTCTGATTTTGCTCACCCCCATATCCACAGTACCTACCATCACAGTGCTTGAACAAATTAGGTAATTAATAAATATTTGTTCAGGGAATTCCCTGGTGGTCCAGTGGTTGGGACTCAGCGCTTTCACTGCAGGGGGCACGGGTTCAATCCCTGGTGGGGGAACTAAGATCCTGCAAGCTGCTCAGTGCAGCCAAAAAATAATAATAATTTTTAAAATGATAAATAACTATTTGTTCAATGAATGAATGAATTGATGGGGGTCTCTTCTGCCCTAGACTACTGTGGAGAAACGATTTGTTTACTCTCCTCCTTTTTGTTATCGATATTCCTTAACAGGCACCAAAAGCATCGGTTTACAGCCCAGCTCCTTCTCGGGGTAGACCCACTGCTCATTCCTGGGTTAGAGTTCCTCTCCAACCAGGAAGGGCTGCGTTTTAAATCGGTAAATAGGAAGACCCCCTCAATATCTAACTGAGATTATAGCAGCCCTATTAGTGACATATTTGAAAGCCATTTCAGGGGCATGTTGAGCATATTTTCTCTAACTGGCTAATGTCATATAGGAGAATTCTCATTAGCCAGTCAGTGATGCTTCCTGACTTGGTTCTCCATTCAAGGTATATCCTATTTGGAAAGGGCAGCTCTCCAGACATTGACTGCTCTGCCTGTTTTAGCTTCATTTAAAATTTAATTTTAAGTCTATGGGGTTATTAAAATGTTTCATTTGTATTCAGAGAATTGGTATGCAATTCAGTCATTTTGCTCCCCTGCTGGAAAATGCATCTCTAATAAGTTCCCACTGCCAGTGAGGCCTGGCTTAAGGAGTTGAGAGAAGAGGTTCTAGGGACTTCCCTGGCAGTGGTCCAGTGTTTAGGACTCCACACTTCCACTGCAGGGGGAGATGAATTCGATCCCTGGTCGGGAAACTAAGATCCCACAAGCTGTGAGGCCTGGCCAAAAAAAAAGAGCATGGACTCTAGAGGAAGACTGCCTGTGTTCAGATCCCAGCTCCACTTGCTGTGAGAACTGGGCAAACTACTTAACCAAATTAGGCCTCAGTTTCCTCATCTGTAAAATGGGGATGGTGAAATAGTGCTTACTTCACAGCACAGGGCAGTAGAAGGATTAAATGAGACAAAATAAAATGCTTAGAATAGCATCTGGCATGTAGTAAGCACGTGGTAGATGTTAGTTGTTATTAACAGAGCAGACGAGACTCTCTGAGCTGGGGCCTGCCTGCCTGCCTAGGCTCACTGCTTGACTGTTTACCCTCGCACATGATTTCCCACCCACATCAAATGGCTTGAGGTTCCCATTGCCCACCATGTTTATTCATCTGTGTTTCAGATCTCTCTCTTTCTCTCTCTCTCTCTCTCTCTCTCTCTCTCTCTCACACACACACACACACACACACACATACACACAGACATCAGTCCAACCACTAATTCTCAGTCCAGCTGTCACCTCCTCCAGGAGCCTACCCTGCTTGCCCACCCTGCCCTGTTAACACCTGCTCCTCTAGCATGGTGCTCACTCCATTGTGCTGCGATTTCCTGTGAGCTTCTTGCAGAGAGGAAATGTGCCTTATTTGTCTTTGTAGTTAGCATCATACCTGGCACCACGTAGACTCTCAGTAAGTGTTTGCTGAATAAATGCACGTGAGCCTGAATGAATCAAGATTCTTACAGAAGAATGACTGGGAAACATTTGTTTATCAAACATTTTGATAGGAATTGTTGTTTCCATAAAAGTGAATACCAGGCTTAAGAGGATCCCACTTTTCTCCATTCCATTTTTTCTAGGCTTATTTTAGAAAATATGCTCAAATAAGTTAACACTTACTTGGAGAAGGTCAGATTCATTCCTGTCTTATATTTAGCTCCTCCAATGGCCTTGAATAATGATAATATAATGATGCCAAATGTTATGAAATATTTTATCCCCTCCTTCCCCCCCTGTAGACTTAGTCACTGTCAGGCACTTTTTAAAATAATGAAATTTAAATATACTATATATTAAGTTATTTTAAAATAGCATCCGCCATTATGCAAAACCCTATAATTAAACTACTAAAAAATAGTATTTTAGCTCTAAAAAGCACTTTAGTTATCAACTGAAATAATTCTTAAAGAAGTGTTTCAGCAAAAAGATCTTAACAATGGACCCTCTGTGTGTGCCAATTTGAAAATTGCTGTTAGGTAATATCTAGGATTCTGTGAAACTGGAATTGGAATAAGATATTATGAATCTGTCTTCATTTCTCTTCCACTAAATCCTCTTGGCCACCCCTCTTACTTTGTTCCTCATGTCTAGATTTTTTGCTAAGTCTCTCCTCTTCCTTAAATATTCCTCTGTCTCTATCCCTTTTGCCTCAGTGTAGGCGCAAGGCCACTCACCTAGATCAATGCATGAGTTTACTTGATGAAAAAGGTGAGGATAATGAAAGAGCAGAGTGTGTGCTCTCATCTGAGGGCCAGTTGGAAAAGGAGTAGGGCTCAGAAGACATTGGGTTTGAATCTTGGCTCAAGTTTTTAACTCTTCTGAGCCTCAATTTCATCAGCTGTAAAATGAGCCCAGGAGTCCTAGCTCCCAGGAAAGCAGTGGAAAGCAGTGGATGATAGACATGTGAGACCCGGCATGTGGTCTCCACTAGCTGGGAGCTCCATCAGGTCTGAACTTTGGCTTATTCTTGGCTGAAGCCCCAGCAGCTGACACATGGTACTTGTAGACTCTCAAATATTTGTTGAACAAATGGACATATTATTAATGAATAAATGTTTGATCATTCTGTGTGAATTTACTCTTAACTCTCTTACCCTTCCTTGATTTTTCCAGGAGGAAATATTTTTCCTTAAGTGTTTTTCTTACAGTGTTGATTGGAATCTTACACATTTATATCTAAAAACTGATTGTATGAGGAAAACAGGCCCTGTTAGCTTTTTATATTTGAACAAAGCTGAAGGGAGATCTCCCATCCTTTTCTTCTCCTTCCCTGTCTTCAACTATAATACTAGTGAGTGTGTATCCAGGAAAAAAATAAGGACTGTCCAAAGAGAGGCCACCAGGGACTTCCCTGGAGGTCCAGTGGTTAAGACTCCACTCTTCCACTGCAGGGGGCATGGGTTTGATCCCTCGTCGGGGAACTAAGACCCTGCATGCTGCGCCGGTGCAGCCAAAAAAAAAAGAAAAAGAAACAGAGGGCACTGGGATGGAGAAACTGAGGGGTTTGCCCCTTCCCAGGCTCACAGGGTATAGAGATAACTCCAGTAGCCGCCAGAGACTGACACTGTTACATTCTTGGCACAGGAAGCTGGAGAGCTCAAAGTCCTTGAGACAGATAGTAACCAGGGCTCTGGTTATGATGCACCCAGGCTGGTGTATTTGTCTCCAGGGTGTGTGGAGGCTGCAAAGCATGTTGTAAGGGATACATTCCAATAGAGTGTAGCAGGAAAATTCACAACCAAACTACCTGGTTTGGATCCCAGCTCTTCCATTTATTAGCTATAACCTGAACAATTTACCTAATCTTTTTGTGTCTCAGTTTCCTACGCTCATAAAGTGGAGGTTATTATAGGGCCTACATCACAGGGTTGTTGTTAGGACCAATGCAGTTGATAAAAATAAAGCCCTTGAGACAGGAGCAGCCTGCTGAACTGGGCTCCAGGGCTCTGTTGCACCAGAGGTGGCAGGAGGAGTGTAAGGCTGGATGGTGCAGGGGCTGGTTGTGATGGTGTGTGAGCATACATGCATTGCCTTTGTGTGCAGCTCTGCAGTCTCTGAAGAACAAGTTCATGTTCCCACCACTGAATCTTCTCCACCCAACTCCCAACACACACACACACACACACACACACACACACACACGTGCATGCACATACGCTCTACAGACAGGTTGGTGTAAAGTCAGTCTGACTGGCAGCCTCTGAGCACCTCCTCCCTTCTCCAAACACCAGCCACCTTACTTCTGCCACTGTCTCCCACTGGGCTCAGGTCTTAAAGCTCCTCCTTCCCTCTTACTACCCAGTGAAACACAGCTCCTGGCTCTCCCTGGAATCTGAGCCTCAATGCTCATGACTTTGCTCCGCAGCATTTCCTGGTGTCAGGAGAGAAGCTCTGAGGCTAGGCCATGCCCCTTGGCCACCAACTTTTCTACCCCTTAACTTTAAGTTACTACTTTCCAAGTATCCTAACCTCCTTCTCCTCAAATATTTATTTCTGAAGATGAGGATAATAGTGTTTCCTTCCAGGGCTTCCCTGGTGGTCCAGAGGCTAAGGCTCCACGCTCCCAATGCAGGGGGCCCAGGTTCGGTCCCTGGTCAGGGAACTAGATCCCACATGCCCCAACTAAGAGTTCGCATGCCGCAACTAAAGATCCCGTGTGCCGCAACTAAGAAAAGACCCTGCATGCCACAACTAAAGATTCTGCATGCTGCGACTAAAAGGTCCTGCATGCCGCAACTAAGACTCGGCGCAACCAAATAAATAAATAAATAAATAAATAAAATAGTGTTTCCTTCCACTGCAAAGCCATTGCAAGCTTGTTAAGAGGAGGACTGGTCCTTTTACTAGGTTCTACTTTTACTGGTTAGCTCATTCTCTCCTGCCTGTGTTTAGTCAAAGTTATATAAATCAGTGCCAAATAGAAGACTCCAAGAAATGCTAGGAATTGGAAAGTTAATCTGTTTCAGGGCTTACTTAACAATTTAACAGAATCCTGCTTTTGGATATATTACATCAAACATACTCAAAGATACCTTATGCTGCATTAAAAAAAATATATATATATATTGCTGTGAAAACCTTGAAAGAATTTTTAATAATTACATTGTTGAAAATTTGGGGTTATGATTAATGAACTTATGATAGGTTGTGATTTCTTGGTGGTTATTTTGCATCCTCAGAAGTTCTTTTATAGTGTGAAAATCTAACTACAAGTTCTTTTCAGCTGAGATGAAAATTTTATGAATACTAAAAACTTACCAATTAATGAAACAGGCATTTTGTTTTGCCCATACACTTTTTAAAAAATTATTTATTTTTTTTTTATTTATTTCTGGCCGCGTTGGGTCTTTGTTGCTGTGCTCAGGCTTTCTCTAGTTGCGGCGAGTGGGGGCTACTCTCTGTTGTGGTGCGCGGGCTTCTCACTGTGGTGGCTTCTCTTGTTGTGGAGCACAGGCTCTCAGTGCGCGGGCTTCAGTAGTTGTAGCATGCGAGCTCAGTAGTTGTGGCTCACAGGCTCTAGAGCGCAGGCTCAGTAGTTGTGGCACATGGGCTTAGTTGCTCTGCAGCATGTGGGATTTTCCTGGACCAGGGCTCAAACCCGTGTCCCCTGAATTGGCAGGCAGATTCTTAACCACTGCACCAGCAGAGAAGCCCTGTCCATACACTTTTTTGTTGTTGTTGTTTAATTAATTAATTTATTTTTGGCTGTGCTGGGTCTTCGTTTCTGTGCGAGGGCTTTCTCCAGTTGCGGCAAGCGGGGGCCACTCTTCATCGCAGTGCGCGGGCCTCTCACTGTCGTGGCCTCTCTTGTTAAGGAGCACAGGCTCCAGACGTGCAGGCTCAGTAGTTGTGGCTCACAGGCCTAGTTGCTCCGCGGCATGTGGGATCTTCCCAGACCAGGGCTCGAACCTGTGTCCCCTGCATTAGCAGGCAGATTCTCAACCACTGCGCCACCAGGGAAGCCCTGTCCATACACTTTTAATGAAATATTTATTGTTTCAATTTTGAAGGCTTCTTTTTTACACTTCTAAGCCAGTATTTACAAATTTATTTGATTTTATTTCTTAACATTTTATTTTGAAATAATTTTAGATTTACAGAAAAGTTGCAAAGCATACAGAGTTCCCTTGTGCCCTTCATTCAGGTTCCCCTCATATTAACATCTTACATACTCATGGTACATCTATCAAAACTAAGAAATTAATATAGGCACAATACTATTAACTAAAGTGCAGATTTTGGTATTTTTCCACTAACGAACGTCCTTTCTCTGTTCCAGCAGTTGATCCAGGATACAATCTTGCATTTAGTTCCCATGTCTCCTTTGTCTCTTTCAATCTGTGCCAGTTTCTCAATCTTTCCTTATTTTTATGACCTTGACACTTTTGAAGAGTACTTATCAGGTATTTTGTAGAATGTCTCTCAACCTGGTTTTGTCTACTTTCTCATTTTTTTTTTTCAGCCACACTGCACGGCTTGTGAGATCTTAGTTCCTCAACCAGGGATCGAACCCAAGCCCCCGAACTGAAAGCGCCGAGTCCTAACCACTGGACCACCAGGGAATTCCCTGTTTTTGCATTTTTAGACTGGGGTTATGGATGTTTGGGAAGAATACCATAGAAATGATATGGTATCACTTCTCAATGCATTAATTTCATTATATTTTGTATCAATTTATTGTATTTTTGGCTTCATATATTTTATCAGGCCTCTGAAAACCTGTAGAACCTGGGAACTGTAAGTCAGTTACGTTGTTGGTCAGATTTCTCCAGCTAAATGCATAGAGGCAATGCATGAATCTTGATTGGGTCCTAATTTAAAAATATACAAAAAATGATATTTAGTATAATTTGTTATTAACATAATTAGATGATCTGAATACACACAGATGTGGTCATGTGATTGTAATATTGTAGGCGAATGTCACTCTTACAAGGTGCAGTCTTTAGCATTTAAGGGTGAAATTTCATGATGTCTATAATTACTTTAAAATAATTTTATTTTAAAAATCTAGATAGATAGATAACATGATCATGGCAAAATGTTAATAGCTGTCAAATCTAGATAATGGGCATAGAGGTGTTAATTGTACTATATTTTTCATTTTTTATATATTTGACAGCTGAAAGAAATAAGTTCCAACATATCTAAAAAAAAAATGTTCAAGGCCTTTATAAATTATAAAATTTTACTGAGAGATGTTTAGAAAGTCTAAGTAGATTAAGTGATATAGTCTATTATTGAATTGAAATACAATGACATCAGTTTCCCCCAAAATTGATCTATAAATTTAATGCAATTTAAGACAGAATTCCAACAGATTTTTTAAAATATTTGAAACTTGATAAGCTGATCCTAATACGTCTATTAAAATGCAAGAAGAGGGCTTCCCTGGTGGCGCAGTGGTTGAGAGTCCACCTGCCGATGCAGGTGTGCCCCGGTCCGGGAAGATCCCACATGCCGCGGAGCTGCTGGGCCCGTGAGCCATGGCCGCTGACCCTGCGCGTCCGGAGCCTGTTGCTCTGCAACGGGAGAGGCCACAACAGTGAGAGGCCCGCATACTGCAACAACAACAACAACAAAAATGCAAGAAGAGCCAAGACATTTGAAGGAAAAGAACAAGATGGGAGGATAAAATCTTATTATGAAATTTTTATAAGAATATATTAAGACACAGTGGTGTTGATGCAGAGACTGGCAAATAGAACAATGAAAGAGAAGAGAGAGCACAGAAACAGATCCACACACATCTACAAACCTGATACATGACCTAGGTTTGGGAAAAGGACAAACTTTTCAATAAATGGTACTGGGTCAATTGAATATCCATGTGGGAAAAAATGAAATGTGACTTCTAACCATACATGACACATAATCAATTACAGGTGGAGTATAAATCTTAGCGTGCAAGATGAAACAAAATGCTTCTGGAAGATAATACTGAAGAGTATCTTCACAATCTCAGAGTAGAAAGCATTTCTTAATGTGAAAAATGTACTGGGAGTTCCCTGGTTGTCCAGTGATTAGGACTCAGTGCTTTCACTGCCATGGCCCAAGGTTGGTTCAATCCCTAGTTGGGGAACTAAGATCCTGCAAGCCTTGTGGTGCAGCCAAAAAAGAAAGAAAGAAAGAAAAATATACTAACCATAAAGTAAATATTGTTTTTAATTAATTAATTTATTTATTTTTGGCTGCATTGGGTCTTTGTTGCTGCTCGCGGGCTTTCTCTAGTTGCGGTGAGCAGGGGCTACTCTTTGTTGTGATGTGCGGGCTTCTCATTGCAGTGGCTTCTCTTGTTGCGGAGCACAGGCTCTAGGCATGTGGGCTTCAGTAGTTGTGGCTCGTGGGATCAGTAGTTGTGGCTCGTGGGATCAGTAGTTGGGGCTTGCGGGCTCTAGAGCACAGGCTCAGTAGTTGTGGCGCACGGGGTTATTTGCTCCGCGGCACGTGGAATCTTCCCGGACCAGAGCTTGAACCCATGTCCCCTGCGTTGGCAGGAGGATTCTTAACCACTGCACCACCAGGGAAGTCCAATAAAGGAAATATTGATAAATTCAATAATATTAAAATTACAAGCCACAAAGCACCAGTATTCAGAGCACATAAACAGCTCCTGCAAATGAGTAAGAAAAACACGGAGTACCCAATAGAAAAATCCACAAAATATTTGAATAGGCATGTCATAAATTAGGAAATGTAAATATGAAAAGGTATGAAACCTCATTCGTAATCTGAAAAATGCAAATTAAAACTCCAATGAAATATTACATACTCACCATACAGGTTGCCAAATGTATGAACGGGAAGTCTCATACACTGTTGGTGGGAGTGTAAACGGTACAATCACCGTGGAAAACAATTTTGAATTACCTAGTAATTTTGAAAATATGCATATACCCTTTGATCCAGCAATTGCAGTCACAGGTTAGACCCAAAATGCGCTCATGCACATTTGTACCAGGGAACATGTACAAGCATGTTCAGAGTAGCCCTTTTTGTAATAGCCCCAAACTCTGAATAATCCAAATGTGTATCAACAGTGGAGTAATTAGTAAAATGTGGTACACTCATACAACAGAATGCCATAGAGAAATGAGAGTAAACAAAGTAGAGTTATATGGATGAATCTCACAATATAATGTTGAAAAAAAAAGAAGGCAAACACAAAAGAATTCACACTTATATTCCATGTCTATAAAGGTCATAATATGTCAAAGAATTCATACTATGTGAATATGTGTATACACATAGGTACAAATATATGTAGATAATGTTCATAATGTATAAAATAATTCATATGATCATAATCAAGCAAATTAAACTATTTGGGGGATTAAAAACTATAAAAAAAAGCACAGAAATTATTACTATAAAAATCAGGAAAATGGTTACCTATGGGGGGAAGGAGGTGGCTGTGATGGGACATATGAGGGACTTCTGGAGTGCTGGCAATGGTCTCTGCCTTGACCTTGATGTTTGCTCATTAAACTGTCACATTTATGTTGTATGCATTTTTCTGTAAATATATTTAACAATGAAAGGGAGAAATAAAAACCATCTCCAAAATACAAACAAACATAATGCTGTCTATATTCCATTAAAATATATACTGTATTTAGTCTACATGTCCACTAAATACAATAATGTATATGACATTGGGTTTATTGGTTCTTTATATAAGCCATTGAGAAATTCACTGAGACAGAAGAATTCTTGCAGGTAAACCATACTTTTTCAGTGCACTTGAAGTGTTTGCTTACAGATGGGTCTTCTCGGTTGGCTGTGTGTTCAGAAGCAAAAGGAAGTCCTACATTTTTTCGTTCTTAGTTTCAGCCTTTTCTTCTGAAACACAATGAGATCCTAATGTAAACCCAATTTGCATTAACGGAAATGATATGAAATGCCGTGAATAAGGATGAACTTCTGGTTGTAGGTGTGTGGAATTTACTATGTGCTTTTTGCCAGGCCCCCCGCACTTAGACCTTGATCTTATGACAATCTTCACCTTCATTTTACAGATGAGATAACTGCAGAAGAGAGGGATTTACCAACTTGTAAGGTGACATAGCTCAAGAGTGATGAATCAGGGACCCACACGCAGGTCTGGCTGACTACTATCCCCAGGCCTCTTCTAGTGATCTTAATCACCAGGTTACACCACCTAACACACCCTCTAGGCCATAAAGACCTTTTCCTTGGCCAAACTTTAGTTAAGCTCCTGAACTTTCTCCTAGGCCCATCTGAGTATTTCCTTGTAAAATTTAGTTTTAGCGAGAACCTTGCTGAGTCAGTTTAACCAGAACTCCCCTCCCTCCATATCTGATCACTCTGTATCTTGTGGGGTGCCTCGTTCTCCACCATCACCCAGGTAATGTCTCGTCACCCTGACCTATGTTCAGTAAGAATCCTGTTAGGTCGGTTGAGCCAGAATCCCCTTTTCCCCCCTGATACTTTCTTCTGGTGATTTTCATTCACTGACCCCCAACCTGCTCCCTGGCTATAAATTCTCCCTTGTCCATGCCCTATTCAGAGTTGAGTCCAAATTCCCTCCTACACTGAAAGATTCCTTCCCCTTGAATAAAGTCTTCCTTACCCACTTTAACAAGTGTCATCGAATACCTTTTTCCTTAACAAAGGAAAGGAAGACACTGCTGGGGTCTAGATCCTGAAAGAGTGGAGAACTCCATTTTCACTAAAGACGGCTAGCAGCTTTTTGATGGACCAGGAAAACTTCGGTCACCAGCTGTCACCTCCTAAGGATATTTAAAGAAGTCCTATGGCGAATCCTTTTGTGACTGAAAAGGATCAGCCCCCAGGACACTGATTTTGTAAACCGCGATCACCACCTCCGGATTGGGCTTGCTTGAAATAAACTCATTTATTTCTCTACCATACAATAGGGGGCACCCTTTAACTGATTAAAAACAAATTGTTCTCTAACTTGTTGCTGCGTGGGTGAGTTCAACAGCAGGAGAGAAGAAATGGCAAAAGTAAAAAGAAAATTTTAAATGACGCAGTAAAGTTTTAAAACTCCACGAAGCTCTGCAAAGAATGGAAGGGGTAACAGAAATCCAATTAATTGGGCTTCACAAATTTGTTGCTCTTAGCGGCAGCGTCTTAGTGGTCTCTTGACCTGTCCACATTTATTAGCTACGAATCCTTTTCAGTTTCATTTGTTGCCCATAATTATTTTTAGCTGAGGTTTTGTCCTTTTCACTCCCACATTTCCCGAATTCTTAAGTGGGTGCCTGCGGCGCTGCGGAGACTCGGGCATTTGGGTATCAGTTTACACGTAACCTTCAGTAAATACAGTAATCCGTCAGGGACCCACCCATCGCCTCTCCTCCTTCCCTCTTCGCTGGAGAAGTCTTCCCCCGCCTTCTCTACCGGGCGGCGCGGCCGCAAGCTCCAGAGCCCGTGTCTTCTTAACTTCGTTGCTGAAATTTGCTTTCTGCCCATTGAGAGCCATGCTTCGGGTGATTGTAGAATCTGCCAGCAATATCCCTAAAACGAAATTTGGGAAACCGGATCCTATTGTTTCTGTTATTTTTAAGGGTAAGGACAAGTTTTCTTCTTTTTCTCCAGTCCTGTTATGGAATGTTAGTTTCTTGGGTCCCATTCTTTGAAAGTCTGCGAATGATCAAATCCTCTGCGGCTTTAGCTGGAGTTTGTTGCCTGTGCAGGTCAGGGGAGAGGATGGATTTCTGTGGAAGGCATTTTCCCCAGGGCTTTGAGACCCATTGAATGACCTGATGTTTTAACTCTAATAATGTGATTTCTATAAGCCCCTGGAGGGAAAGATGTACCAAATTTCAAGTATCAAAAAGGTCTATGTTGGTTCAGATTAAGAGTTTCAGCAGTCTTGTGTGCACTTTTTATTTCCTCTGCCTGTGAGAAATAGGTAAAGGAGGAAAAAGCACAATTAAGTTGTTCCAGGTATCATTACTCCGTAAAACAGACCCCTGCTGCTTTTATCGTCACTGGGCTTCTGGGAGGTGGAGTAAAGTTATTATTTTGGTTTGTTTTCATGTTAAATTGTGCCTTTTTGTAATTGTTCTTCATCTCTCCAAAGTTGGACTGTTTTGTTTTTTTGTTTGTTCGTTGCATGTTTGGTAGCTTTTAAATTGCTTTAAATGAACTCAGAACAATGCAAGTCTGAAGTTTTGGGCATCTAGTTTGGACTTGCTCAATGACCTTGGGCATGTGACCTCATTTCTCTGGATGTCAGTTTTCTTTTGTGCAAAACAGGTGAGGGGGGTTTAGACTAGACCATCTTTACAAGGCTTATTGTAATTCCAACAGGTTATTTTTCCTGACATTTGATTGCAGTGGAGGGGGACAGGAGCGGTTGGAGTGATGGCACGCTCCCAGCCATTGTAGGTGTTTCTAGTTTTGGCTGGAGTGGTGTGGCTAAAGCTGAATTTAGGAGCTTTATCATTTTCTGTTTGTCCAAGGTCATTGGTAAGATTGCCAGCTCACTCCTTGGCAGGAGGAACGAGAGGGAGTGAGAGGGGAGGGCAGAAAAAGTGGGAGCCTTGATGGGTATGTGGTTCCTGACCACACCTCAGCGCATTCTCTCTTCCTCCAGGAACCTGACTACTTCTCCCTTACAGTTTCTGAGTAATCTGTGCCTTTCTCTTTTCTTTTGTCCATTTTATCTGTTTCTTTCCTTAAACGTCTCCCTCTGAGATGAGTAGGAAAATGCCAGAAATGAAACCCAAAGCTGCCAAATGATTGTTTAGTTAAAAAAAAAAAAAAGATCTGGGGGACAGAAGTTGGATTCTTAAAGGACAATGTAGTTTGAGAATGTGGTTAGTGAATATCATGTAGTCATGTTATGTCAGAGTTCATTTGCATGTATTCTTTTAAAAATATTTTTCTCTTTTTAGTTTTATTTTTAAATTTATTTTTTTATTGCAGTGACATTGGTTTATAACATTTTATAAGTTGCATGTGTACAACATTATATTTCGACTTCTGTATACACTACAACATGCTCATCACCAAAAACTTAGTTTCCATTCTTCACCACACAGTCGATCCCCTTTACACATTTTGCCTTCCTCCCCATTCTTTCCCATCTGGTTACCACTACTCTGTTCTCTGTATCTGCAGGTGTGTTTTTGTTTCGTTTTGGTTTGTTCATTTGTTTTTTGTTTGTTTGTTCTTTATATTCCACATATGAGAGAAATCATATGGCATTTGTCTTTCTCTATCTGACTTATTTCATTTAGCATAATACCCTCAAGGTCTATCCATGTTGTTGCAATGGCAAGATTTCACCTTTTTTTATTTCGGAGTAGTATTTCCATTGCATATATATACCATATCTTCTTTATCCATTCATCCATTGATGGGCACTTAGGTTATTTCCATATCTTGGCTATTGTAAATAATGCTGCAATGAACATAGGGGTGCACATATCTTTTCAAATTAGTGTTTTTGTGTTCTTTAGATAAATGCCAGAAGTGGGATAGCTGAATCATATGGTAGTTCTATTCTTAATTTTTTGAGGAATCTCTATACTGTTTTTCATAGTGGCTGCATTTATTCACATCCCCACCAACAATGTATGAGGGTTCCCTTTTCTTTACATCCTCACCAACACTTGTTATTTCTTGCCTTTTTGATAATAGCCATTCTGACAGGTGTGAGGTGATATCTCACTGTGGTTTTATAATTTTTTTTTTCTTGAAGCAGCTACATAATAGAGACATAACATGAAAAGTTTGTTTCCTTCACCATTGACATGTAAAGACACGTAAACATATGTTGGGTTCAATCTGGTGATGTCATGGGGCAAGTCATATAGATTATAATGAAATTAAAATTTAACACTATATTGAAATCTGACTTGTTATTTGTCTGGAGTGTATATGCATTGGTCAAACTTAAATGACTAAAAGTATGTCTGCCTTAGCTATGGACATAAACACTCAACTGAAAGTGAAAAACTTCAGTTAAGGTGGGCAAATATAGGCTATCTAAACCACTACTTTTGCTAGGTTATTTAACTTCAGTCTGTTTTCCAGTCTCCTTTCATAGTGTCAGTTGAGCAGTAAAGTCATTCATTCATTCATTCATCTGATAAGCAACCCGATGGAAGAAACAACTCAACTCAGAGTAGGAACATCTGGACTCTGGCTAATGTTGACAAAGTAGCCGATGACCCAGATTTAATCACCCAAGTCTCAAATTTCTCAGCTGTGGAATCATGGGAACTGATCTTGAGATTTCTTCCAGCTTTAAGATTTTATAATTTTACAGTTCCATGTACTGAATAACTGCTCTCAGCAAGGTATGGAAGGCATTGCCTTAGGCACTAAAGCAGATATAGTAATGAATACGGCATTTTTCTTGCTTTCAATCTATTCCAATGGTTTAAAACACTGGTCATGGCAAACCCTTTCCAGGAATGCCTTCCAATTTTGAGCACTGGGTAAGATTAAGTAACATTGTTCTTTTTTTTTTTCTTTTACTGTTTTTTTATTTTTGGCTGCGTTGTGTCTTTGTTGTTGCATGTGGGCTTTTCTCTAGTTGTGGTGAGCGGGGGCTACTCTTCATTGCGCGCGGGCTTCTCACTGCAGTGGCTTCTCTTTGTTGCGGAGCATGGGCTCTAGGCGTGCTGGCTTCAGTAGTTGTGGCTTGCGGGCTCAGTAGTTGTGGTGCATGGGCTTAGTTGCTCCACGGCATGTGGGATCTTCCCGGACCAGGGCTCAAACCCGTGTACCCTGCATTGGAAGGCGGATTCTTAACCACTGCGCCACCAGGGAATTCGCTAACATTAAGTTCTGACGGAACTGAGGATACTGATACCGCCATATATCCATCAGTGGGAATGGAGCAAAGCTGGATGCACTTCACAGGGTGGCGTGGGGGAGAGTGGGGAGAGTAGGATGTAAAAAGCCCTAACAGAGGATCAAGGCAGCACCGAAGAAAGCCCCTGAATTTACTGAAATGTGTACAATTTTGCCTCTTGAGTACATAAAACAGCAAGGTCAGGCAGTAAGCAACACTTCTCAAGCTGTAGGATGGTGGGAAGAATGGCCAAGTGATGGGAGTGTTAATGGTGATACCTGTACAGACAGTGAGGCCCCCTGTTAGACTGTAGTTGGTAATGTGCTGTACTGACAACCAACTGGTTTAGAGTTGACCTCAATCTCTCGTGTACAGTCCCCTTCTGAGACTGAACTTCTTAGGACCTAGTATGAACCAGGAGGATTTGGGGGTTACTGGAGTCCCTGTGGTGTGGATGTCATTGACACTTAGCAGTGCACAAGGAGATTATGGAAACCACAAAACCCACTTGATTTTTCATGTTCTTTGGGTTCACCAGGTTCCGAGAGCCAGCTCTGAATCTTAAGATCAGAGTGCCTGCCATCCAGAGGTGGCCATTTTCCCTTGAGTTTCACGCAGACAGCCAGGTTGTGAGACTGAATCTAGCTGAGATTAGATTAGACAGACTTCTGAGGCCTCTCCCAACGTGAAGACTTTGCTTTGTTTTAATTAATTAATTAATTTATCTTGGGCTGCGTTGGGTCTTCGTTGCTGCGTGCGGGCTTTCTCTAGTTGGGGCGAGCGGGGGCTACTCTTCGTTGTGGTGCGTGGGCTTCTCATTGCGGTGGCTTCTCTTGTTGCGGAGCACGGGCTCTAGGCGCGCAGGCTTCAGTAGTTGTGGCATGTGGGCTCAGTAGTTGTGGCTCGTGGCCTCTAGAGCGCAGGCTCAGTAGTTGTGGCACATGGGCTTAGCAGCTCCGCGGCATGTGGGATCTTCCCGGACCAGGGCTCGAACCTGTGTCCCCTGCATTGGCAGGCGGATTCTTAACCACTGCTCCACCAGGGAACTCCCACAGTTGCCTTTTAAAAGTCAATCAGTGTGACTTGTTTTCCTCCTCCAGGACAGATCTTGACTGCATGCCCTCAAGGCGTGTTCAGGGGCTCTGGTCTTTGTCTGGGTTGGGTTTACTGGTGAGTCTCTGGCTCAGCCAAGAAGGCATGGGGTTTTTATATCCTCCGCCACATCTAACATGTCACTGATGTTGAATATACCTTTTAAAGGTTGACCCTAGAAACAATGCCCTGGCAAGAGATTTGAGACATCTTAGCGCAATAAAGTCATTGATTCTTGGTCCTGAAAGGGACCATCAGAAGTCCGCCATTCTCCCTTCTTTCAGGAAGAATTACACTTAATATTCTCTCAGGTGCTTTGTGGATGAGGCTTGGCAAAGGGCCACTTCACACATTTCTAACGCTGAGTGCCTAACACCTGCTACCCAGGGGCAAATCGGTGTCGTGCTACTTTTTGCTTTCTTGATCCTGACAAGAAAAATGTGAAGCTGCCAGTTTTATGTTGAAAATTCATACATGAAACGTTCAGTGGTCTGTAAGGCATAATGCATCTGCTGTGATATGGCAGCGGTGACCTTACCTACTTTGTAATTTCTATTGAACAGCTGTTCTGTTGAATAGGGGTGTGCTTCCAGTGGGTCTGAGTAGAGTTTTCACTCAGAAACAGCCGCTTAGACATCCAAAACCTTAAGCCATATCAGCTAACTTGGCCTTAGGCATTAGGATACAAAGCCTGTTGAGCCCTGGGCTTTGGAGCCAGGGAGCCCTAGGAATGAGGATCCCAATTCTCACCTCTTAACTTCCTAAGTGCTCATGAGCTAATGAATTAAAACCTTCAGCTTCAGAGTTCTTAATAACACCTCTTACCTTGCAGAGGTGTTTGAGGATTAAATGAATACACATGTGAAATTGCACATGGGAATTCCTAAACTTCCTTCCCTATTCGATAACGTTTCCTTTTATGGAGCCCTAAAATGTGCCAGACAGTATATCAGAAATCAAGTCTAGAAAAATACGTATAACATGGGTTGGGCTTCTAGGGAAGCAACTGGTTGGAACACAAGAATGAGTTACAAACCAGAATAGACATGCAAAAATTATAATGCAAAAGCAGATGGAAGCGTGAAAAGCTCCATGGACAAAGTGTCCTTGAGTTGGTCTTAAAGGATGAGTGGAAATTTGACAGAAGTAATGAAAAGAAAGACATTCTAGGTTTGGAACAGCACCAAAAAAGGCCAGGGAGCCACGGGCCTGTGGGGTGAGGTTGACAGAGTAATCTGGTGTGATTGGGATTGCGCTTTACTCATAAATCACTGGGGGGCCACTAGGCTGCGTTGTGGACAGATTAGTTCTAGTCAGGTAGACTAATTAGATGGTTTACTAGTTGAGGCAAATGCTTTCCACGGCAGAGGGAGCTCATTCCAGGGCTAGAATGAGAAGGCAGGAGCTAATGTGAAAGATACTAAGGAAGCAGCCCAATCGAATTAAATGAATAAGAAAACCTTGCTACGCAGGCCAGTTGGGCCATCCTTCCTCACTCTCTTCTGTAAAATAGGACATGAGGGTTAGGGTTAGGGAGTGTTTAGCCTGTGCATGCCTGCAGGGCTGGGTGGGGTGTCTCTGCCAGAGGCCAGCCTGAGGGCATTAGCTACCTGAGACTGGAGAGGGAGGCCCCCCGAAGAGGTAGAAGAGAGGCACAGAAATAGAAAGTGATACCAAAGACACATTTTGCTATTCTCCCAAAAGTCAAATGGGGAGCATTTCCTCAACCAAGCTGAGCTGTGGTCTCACCCGCACAAGGTCCTTCTCTCCCAACCCAGTTGTCCCACCGGAGGGATAAAGTGGCATGTCAGCAGTTGTTGAATTGCAAGGAACTCAGGTTTGCTCAAGTTTTTCCCCTAAAGTCAGAGAGAAATTTCCCAGAATACAATCATGGGCCTCACCTGTCGGGCAGGGAAGCCTTTGCTCTGGCTCCCCAGGGGACTGTGTGCCTCAGGCCTCCGCCCCTCCCTGCACTGCATCCGTCTCCTCTCTGCACATTGGCTGCTTTAGTGGGGACTCTTACCGCTGCTCCCTTGCAGTTAGCAGCTTGCGTGGGGCTCTGGGTTACCACGGAGATGACTTGGTCCTGACTCCACATCTGCTACAGCATCTGTGTCTCTTAACTGAGATGCTTGAGACCAAGACTCCAGTTGGTTCAGTTTTGGTCTCACCCCTGGTCCAATCAGCTGTGACAAGGAATACAGAATCCCGGGACAGACAAGGTGGATCCTACACAAGGTAAGCTTCTGAGGGCCGAGAACATGAACCATCCAGTTTATCTCCTTCCAGTTTGGGGATTAGACCTGCTTCTTCCCATCTTTAAACTGTAATCTGACCCCACCCCTACCCCTCCTTTAAGGAGCCCCCTTTCTTTGGAATCAACACATTACGTGAAAGGGGATGAAGTTTGGACTGAGCAGAGTTTCACTCCTGACTTTATCACTAGGAGCTAAATCTTTGGGGCAACTATGTTCCTGAGCTTTTCTTTCCTTGCCTATAAAATGGGGAGAATTACATGTACCTCACAAGGGTACTCTTAAGGATCAACGGTGATAAAACACTATCACAGTGCCTGGCGCGTAGGAGTTACATGGCAAATGCTCACTTCCTCCCCCTTTGATGCCTGACTCCTTCCCCACTGCTGGGGGTACATACAGAACCCTGGGGGACGTCTGGGGGGTGGCCCAGGCTTACATGAATAAATGGGATGCCCTTCAGCTGTGGTGCACAGGCGGCTTGAAGGCAGAGCCCATGTTTGATTCATCTGTGAGAGCACATGATAGCCTCTCAGCTAGGCATATAGCAGGTTTTTTTTTTTTAATGGTGCTGTAATGTACATAGCATAAAATTTACCTTTTAAATCATTTTTAAATGTACAGTTCTACTTTCTGTCTCTCTGTTTGATGACTCTTAAGTACCTGGTACAAGTGGAATCAGGCAATATTGGTCCTTTTGTGACAGGCTTATTTCACTTGGCAGACTGTCTTCAAGTTTTATCCATGTTGTGGCATGTGTCAGAATTCCCTTCCTTTTTTAAGGCTAAATAATATTCCATAGTATGTCTATACCACATTTTGTTTATACATTCATCCACTGATGGACCTGAGTTGCTTCCACCTTTTAGCTATTGTGAATCATGCTGTGAACGTGGGCGTACAAATATCGTTTGAGTCCCAGCTTTCAGTTCTTTGAGGTTTATACCTAGATGTAGAATTGTTGGATCATTTGGTAAATCTATGTTTAATTTTTTGAGATACCACCATACTGTTTTCCATCGTGACTGCACTATTTTACATTCCCACCAACAGTGCAAAAGGGTTCCAATTTCTTCACCACCACTTGTTTTTTTCTGTGGTTTTTGTTTGTTTGTTTGGGGATAATAGTCATCCTAAGGGATATAAACGGTAGATTCTTAGCAACTCTCTGTTGACTTGGATTTTCGGCTCACATTTGCCTCATTAACTCAAAGTGAGAACCCCTGCAGTGATTCTGCAGCCTCATTGGCCAGCAATGGAGCAGCCCTCCTGTGACCGGAAGCCTGCCTGTCAGGGGCCCAGCAGCAGGCTTGAGAGCCTGGTGGCCTCTTGACCAGTGGGGCCCTGGCCTTGTGAGGTCTGTGCAGCCAAGGTTGTGCTGAGAGTCATAGCAGAGCAGAAGGCAAGTGGGAAATAGCCTTGGTTCCCTGCAGTACCAGGTCTTCCGGTTGGTCTGGGCTCCCCAGGCCAAGGCTGGAAGCAGAGGTCACCCTGCTTCTCCCAGCAGCACATCCTGGGACATCAGAGTAGCCCTAGATCAGGTGCCCTGTAGTTCTGTCCCCTAACATCCTATACTCCTTTGTGGCGTCTATTGGAACATGTAGTTATGTATTTGCTGGCTTATTTGATTTCTGTGTGCCTCTTCAATCATACTGGAAGCTTCATGAGGGCAGGGACCATGTCTCTTTCTCCAGCACCTAGCTCAGTGCCTGGCAAATAGTAGATGACCAATAAATAATGTTGAATGAATGATTCTGGCTCCTCCCTTCAGTCATTCAGTTTAGGATCTCAGAGGCCAGGGGGACCACGTAGGACCAAATGAGACCAGATCCCTGTGACCACAAACTACAAAACTGATCTTGAGTATTTAGGACTTCAGGGTTTCCACATGCTGTTTGGGATCCATTAAGCTGCATCTCAAAGGAAGCTGGAAGGCAGGGGAGCCCTAGCCTACCTCTGACCTTGACATTAGGGCTTTGGTCTAATTAACGACAAGAAACCTCTCTGAATCTCAGTTTTCCTAGCTGTGAAGTGGGTATAAGGCCTACTCATGAAGATTGTAAAAGTCAAATGAGATGATGTCTTTAAGGTACCTGGACTAAAAATAGATGTTTATTCCCACCTCACCTCTTGAAGTCTGGCTTTACTCATGAGGAAACTGAGACAGAGACAGGTGAGGATTCATCTCTGGACTCTTGATTCCAGAGCCTCCGTGTGTCTTCCTGGAGGTCATCACGGTTACAGAGAAAAAAAAAAAATGTGCCTTAAACAACCAAGTCAAATTATGATCCCTTCCTCCCCGCTCTGAACGGATTGAATTGTTCCGTGTGCTAGGGGCATCTGGACCCAGTCTGAAAGAGGAAGACTGTGTACCAAGAACAAAAGAACTTTAAAAAAAGAAGAAGAAAAAACAAAACCCAGCCCTCCTGGGGTGAGTTTCCCCAGGGTATGAAAGCCTTTAGGATGCACTGTGACTCAGAAGCTCAGAGCTGACATAGCTTAGCAGTGAATCAGTTCCTGGAGAGTCAAGTGGGAGCCATTTTATTAGTGGAGACTACAACTCTTTACTTATTACATGTAAAGTATTAACATCCTAATATTTGAATGGCAGGGTGAGTTTCCACTTCCCCTTACCTTAGTTTTCTGGTTTATTACTTTCATCATCTTTTCATCCCAATAGCATAACTTATCAATTAAAAAAAATCCCTTCCCTTATCCCTCTTTCATTATTTAAAAAAAGACAGGAAAAAAAAAACCCATTCTTTTTGCTTATCTCTCCTCATTGTTGGAATTCACTGCCTGGGCAGTCCCTGTCTCTTTCTATCCTCTTTTTTGCTGCTGTTTCTTCCTACTGCTCCTCTCAGGCATAAACTCATTTAACAAATCTTGGTCGAGAGTGTACTTTGCCAGGCCTTGGGCTCAGCACCGCAAGCTGGATGGGAAACAAGCCAGACGTGGCCGCTGCCTGCATGCAGCTTGTAGTCTAGCTGTAGATCCAGCGAGAGTTCAGTGAATGCAGAGTTCAGTGAGTTTAAACTCCTGGAAAGGAGGCATAAATTTTGCAGATTATGTTGATGACGAGCACTTTCTAGCTGTGAAGCGTTGCACTAAAGCTTCACATATATGCATTCGTTTATTTCTCACCAAAAAAATGAAGTCCCTCATTTTACAGCTGAAGAGACCACGTCTTGGGGAGAGTGAGTTGCTTTGTTCAAGACCCCACACTAGGTTCCAGGTGGAGCTGGGATACACAGCCCCACCCTGAGGCTGTAACACCCACCCCTGTGTGGTGAGGCTGCATTTGACCCACCCTGGGGTAATTAGTGCACCTGGGCTCAGGGCTTAGCTCCCTAAGCCTGACAATCCAGGCTCTGTTTCCCTGGCCAAATTCAGCCCTGAAGGCATCTGATCAGACCAGTGCCAGGGCCTGGGGCTCTGGTGCCTTGAAGCCAGATACCTCTGGCTTCAGGGGTCTTGTCTGGGGCTCCAAATGCCCTTCAGTTTGTCCCAGTATGCTGGACACATTATGGTGGCCTCCCATGTGTGACAGACATGGCCTGAGGAAGGAGCTTCTTCCTTACAGTACAGAAAGCCCTTTCCTGGGCTTGATCACGTTTGTTCTTCACAACAACTCTAGCAGGTGTCCAGGACATGTATTGTTTATACTCATTTCACACATGAGCACCTTGAGTCTCAGAGAGGACAAGAGTGACCAAAGCTGGGTGACCAGGAAGAGGCAAGGACTCGAACCCCAGACCAAGACTCTTTGTCTCATGCACTTTCCCACTGCGTCGTGCGTGTCTGGCTTTCCCAGTGCTTGGCATCTCTCTTGCATTAAGTCTACCCTCCATCCTCTCCCACTAACAAGCCGCCATCCACAGACACTACTGATCTCCAGTTTTCCCTCATACCTGCAACAACTGACCCAGCCCAGCTCTGCTCGAGAGCCCCAAGGCCAAAGCTCTTCTCAGCATAGGAAGGAGGGCTGAGTGTAGTGGATCAAAACTGCTAGCAAGGGCAAAAATCCCATTAAAAGAGATGATTAATTATGGGATATCAGGATCTGAGGCTGAGTCGTAACTCAGCTAAGGTTGTTGCCTAGGAGGGTTAGGATGGAGTAATCAAGCTTTTGACTCAGTGCTTTGTGTTTATTTTCAAAGTTCTTTTCTGTGACTATTTCCTCTTGATACAATCTCTTGGAGTCAGGGAGGGCAGAGGAACTGGATCCTCTTCGTGTTGTCTAATGGAGGCCGTTTATGATTCTGATGTGAATCCTACACAGAGGCATGTCCCTTGTGTCCTGGCACTTTCACGCTCTCTCCTTTGATCCTCAATGCAACCCCACGAGGTGACCTTTTTCATCCCCTTTTCCAGAACACTGAGGCCTTGAGGGGCTCTCTTGAAACAACAGGAAGTCATCTCCTCAAGCAGGGCCCGAAGTGAATCTGCAGAGCACCAGTCTTAATTCAGTCTCTAGCAGATTATGTCTCAGGAACGTGTTAGCCAGAGTCACCAGAGGTTAAGTCTTAGGAGCCAGAACACCTGCATCGAGATTCTGGCTTTGTTTCTTACTGGCAAGTGAGCCTGGACAAACTACTTAATTTTATTGTGCTATTGGGCTTAAATAAGGATAATAATAGCAACAGGTAACATACAAAGCCCTTTGAAGAGTGCCTGGCATGAGCCCAAAATTTGGTACCTATTACTCCTGGGCATTAGGTTGCCATGTTTATTAATGACGAAATCTAGGTATGGAGAGTTGGAGTCAGTGCCCAAGGTCACCCAGCTGGTAAGTGGTGAAAATGTGGCAGGTTGCCTGGCACCCTCAGCCTGAGGTGCTGGTGAAGAGCACAGGTTTGGAAATGAGGCAGGCATGGGGCTGAAGCTCAGCTCTGCCAATTAGTAGCTTTGTGATCTTGGGCAAGTCAGTTAACACCCCTGAACCTCAGTTTCCTCATCTGCAAAATGGGGATATTAGTACCTCCCTGTTGGGCTGCACCCTGCAGGCCTAAAAGGACTCTGCTTGCCCAGCTTCAAGACCAAAGAAAGAGCCGGGAGTCAGCAACATAGACAGCAATGGTTTAATGGAGGGGGGAGCTTACATGCCTGAAGCAAGGTCCTAGAGCAACACCCCACCAAGTGTGGTGGACGGTGGGCAGGACATGGTGGCAGTCTTCACTGGGGTGGGGGGCAGGGGGTGGAGATTACCAATTATAGGGGAAATGACGTCAGGTGGGTTCATTAGTCACCAGGCAAACCAGCAGAGGGGCACGCCCCTCACGGCCCCTTTGATAAGAACAATCACCAGCTGGGGCCTGGGGCAAGTATATAGGAAGGTGAGTCAGGTGAGTAAGATATAGGAGAAGCAGGCACTGGTCAGGCAGGGGATGTACAGAGAACAAGAGAACAGCCTTCTTGAGTTGCCTGACCGTAGACTTCACCCCTACATACCCTGTATAACCCTTACAATCTTGGTCCGCCTCTCTTCCGAGATATCCCTGGGGTCAGGTACGTAGAGGGGCACTGCAACCAGATACCACAGATACAATACAGACAGGCCACCCCTGGTTTTCACAAACCCAGAGCCACCCCCAAGTGTGTGGTCAGGCCACTCAAGATGGCTGTTCTCTTGCTCTCTGTACATCCCCTGCCCGACCAATGCCTGCTTCTCCTGTATCTTACTCACCTGACCCACCTTCCTAGGTACTTGCCCCAGGCCCCAGCTGGTGACTGTTCTTATCAAAGGGGCATGAGAGATGTGCCCCTCTGCTGGTTTCCCTGGTAACTAATGAGCCCACCTGATGTCAATTCCCTATAACTGGTAATCTCTCCTCCACCACACGGGGCCCCCTCCCCGGGAGCGAAGACTGCCGCGGCGTCCTGCCCATCGTTCGCTGCACATGGTGAGTTGTCGCTCCAGGACCTTGCTTCAGACATGTAAGCTCCCCCCTCCATTAAATCATTGATGTCTCTGTTGCTGACTCTGGGCTCTTTCTTTGGTCTTGAAGCTGGGCAAGCGCAGGCCTTGTAGGCCTGCGGGGTGCAGCCCAACGCTCCCGCATAAGGACTTGACGTGAATGTGTTTAAAGTGTCTGGCACAGAATGGATGCTCATATTCAGTTCTCCACCGAGAGAGCCGATCCAGGTGCCTGCCCGACCTGGGCTCCTTTCATCTGCAGCCCAGGCAGTTGGCAGGGCTGGAACGTGACCACACCCCAGGGTCAGCTTTTAGGAAGTAGATGCTGTATGGGTTGTTCAGATTGACTGGGCTTCACCGCAGCTCCCCTGAGGATTTGGTTTTGATTCAAGAGTGTGTGTGCCTGAAGGGGTGGCTCCAGAGGCCACTGGGGCACTGGGAACAGAAAGCTGAGCGGTAACCCAGCCTGCCTTTTTGTCTGGGCGTTCCTTTAATCAGCAACAGTGACTGTTTCAGAAATTTACAAAACAGCCTCGCTTTGTGTCACAGTTGCCATTTGGCTAAAATGCCTTTCTCTTAGAACCGGTTTGGCAACATCTCCTGGAGCATTAGTGCAGCCGGTTGGGAAGCAAATAGAGATACTCCTTCAGCCAGATTGACCTGGATGGGCCACCTGTCTTCATGAGTCCCTCTAACACCTGAGGGTGGAGTAGTGTCCTGCTGGCCCTTCCTGGAGCCTTCCCTGCTTCCTGGTTCTTGTGGACGTTCTTCTAGATGCTGGTAGCTGCCAGGCTCACTGCCAGGGAGGAGCAGGCACTACCCACATGCCAGCTGCCTCTGGCGAGCCTCAGAGGCCTGGAATGGAGCCACGTGGCAGAATTGCTCCACCAGGGCTGTGCCCAGGCCCCTGGGCACTTCCTTTAGGCACTGGGGCCCTGCCCTCCAGAGAGGGCTCCATAGCCTGGGAAACCTCCTGGAGTCCACACTGGATGCCGCTCAGGTGCTGTAAGAAGAAATGATGTACTAGCTCCTGCTGGTTTAGTGCTTACGACATGCTGGGCCCTATGCTGAGCACTTTGTATTCATTTTCTTAGTCATTGAAGCAACTTTAGTCATAATATTTATGAGCTTATCAAGTCCATTTCATTCAAATCATGGAGAAATGACTCTGGGGGGGATAACAATGTTAATAATGCAGTCCCAGCCTTTAAGAAGTCACTCTCTGGTCTTAATCTTCCAATTTTGGAAATTGCTCTGTGTCTGTACCTTCTAGAGTTTCAATCCTTGCTCTACCACTCACTTGCTGTGTGACTCCTGATAAGTTGCTTACCCTCTCTGTGTCTTGGGTTCTTCCTCTGTAACTGGAGATGATCATAATAGAATTTACCTCTTAGGGTTGGTGTGAAGATTAAGTGAGACAGTCATGGGAAGCGCTGGGAACAGTGACTAGGTCAGAGCACTTAATAACTGTTAGCCATGTGTGGAAGGGCTTCAGGGGGCTCTGTGAAATTTTAAGCCAGATAGTGGATGCCTTTGTGTATGTCTGTGAATGTTTCTCAAAACAAAGGGGGCATAATCCAGGACCCAGAGAAGATGCAGAAGTATTTCTGAATGGGAGGTCAAGTTTAGATGCATGGCTGATCTACCTTGCGTACCAAAGAGCTGAGTTACTTAAGAAAGCTTTGTAAGTAACACCCCCATTTCTCCTGGGGCCATCTCAGTAAGACGCAGCAATCTAACCAGTCAGGACTTGGGGGCACTTCATATTGGACCTGGAGGAAAACTTAGAGATCATCTAGTCTAAATTCACCAGTTCACACAAGAGGGACTCTGAGCTTGGTGGTTGAGCCTTATGTCTCCCTGAGGTAACAGCTCAGGGAAATGGAGAGTTCCCTGATTTGAAAGTCCAGTGAGAAGAGCTGGACAAATACCTGTCTCCTCCTTGCAGGATTGTTAGGATCAGTGAGATGGTGTGTATGTATTTGGAAGTATGTAAAATGTGTTACCATCGTAGATGTTATTACTTCCATGGGCACCTGGTATTACCAGTTGGTTCTGTTTCTCTGGAACCAATAGTATATATGTACATATAAATGGAGAGAGACAGAGACAGGGAGAGAGAGACAGAGACAGAGAGGGGGAGAGGGCTCATGCAATTGTAGGGGCTGGCAAGACTGAAATTTCTAGGGCAGGTATATGGTCAGGCCACTCAAGATGGTTGTTCTCTTGCTCTCTCTACATCCCCTGCCCGACCAGTGCCTGCTTTACCTGTATCTTACTCACCTGACTCACCTTCCTACTTACTTGTCCCAGGCCCCAGCTGGTGATTGTTCTTATCAAAGGGGCTGTGAAGGACATGCCCCTCTGCTGGTTTCCCTGGTAACTAATGAGCGCATCTGACATCAATTCCTTTATAAGTGGTAACCTCCCCTTCTTCCCGGGAGTGAAGACTGCTGCCACGTCCTGCCTGCTGTCTGCAGCACATGGTGGGGTGTCGCTCCAGGACCTTGCTTCAGAGGTGTGAGCTCCCCCCCTCCATTAAACCATTGATGTCTCTGTTGCTTACTCCGGGCTCTTTCTTTGGTTTTGAAGCTGGGCAAGCACAGGCCTTGTAGGCCTGCAGGGTGCAGCCCAACAGCAGACAAGTAGGCTGGAAATTCAGGTAAGAGTTGAAGTAGTCTTGAGACTGAAATCTAAAGGGCAGGCAAGCAGGCTGGAAACTTGGGTAGGATCTTCTGATACAGTCTTGAGGCAGAATTCTTTCTTCTCTAGGAAACCTCAGTTATTCCTCTTAAGGCCTTCAGCTGTTTGGATGAGGCCCACCCACCTTATAGAGAATAATCTGCTTTACTTAAAGACAGTTGATTGCAAATGTTAGTCACATCTATAAAATACCTTCGCAGCAACATCTAGACTACTGTTGGACCAAACAACTGGCACCATAGACTAGCCAAATTGACATAAGATTAACATTCACCCTGGTCCTCTCAGCACAGATGTACCAATCCGGTCTTAGGAGTCACGGTGTTTCTCTCACTATTTCAATAAGAGTTCACACTGTAGGTGAACAGCAAAGGAAATGGTTCTGTGCACGAGGGCATGGTGGCTTGGCAAGGAGTGCTTGTTCAGTTCTTAGGAAACGTTATTGGGAGGTTGGCAAGCGAGTTAATTACTGCAATGGTGACCTTCACAGAACTGAGAGGGAAGCCAGTGTAGCTAATCAAAAAACAGGAAATGTCTCAAAGAATGCCTTGAATCATGGTCCAGAGTGTATTCTGCATTTGAATCAATTGTTATGTTCTGGGTTGAAACTATTTAATTCCTTACTGTAGACAGAAACAGTTCTCTTCATAACTTCAGAGGTGGGAACTGGGGGAGCTGGAGAAGGGGAAAGAGTTTCCTGTAGTTTAATCTGATGTTTAGTGCCTGCAACTGAGGCCTTTTTTAAAAAAAAGATGTGGAATAATTGAATAAATGTGTGACATTGTGGCTGCTGATAAGACAGGAATTTATGTACTTTTTTTGGCTGACATGTGAGAAAAGGCAATAAAATGTAATGTGTGCACATTTTTTTAAAATTAATTTATTTTTGGCTGCGTTGGGTCTTCCTTGCTGCACGCGGGCTTTCTCTAGTTGCGTTGAGCAGGGTCTACTCTTCGTTGCGGTGCGCGGGCTTCTCATTGTGGTGGCTTCTCTTGGGGAACACGGGCTCTAGGCGTGCGGGCTTCAGTAGTTGTGGCACACGGGCTCAGTAGTTGTGGTGCACAGGCTTAGTTGCTCCGCGGCATCTGGGGTCTTCCTGGACCAGGGCTCGAACCCCCGTCCCATGCATTGGCAGTGGATTCTTAACCACTGCACCACCAGGGAAGTCCCTATGCATCTTCTTTATTCAGCGTTTCTGACAGCTTCTAGTGAGGCATTGGTGTGGTAGCAAACACACACTCAGGTTTTGGAGCCAGGGGGACGTAGGTACAGAGTCTGGCTCTGTTTCTTTATTAGCTGTGTGACCTTGGACAAGTTAACCGGCTTTTCTCAGTTAACCACCTTGTCTATAAAATGAGGATGAGAATGTTTACCTTGCAGGTTTATTGTAAGGACTTAGAGTCACCGCAGTAGAATGCACAACCTGACACCTGTAGATCGTTATTTAGAGGGAGCAGCTACAACTGTGGATAGAAGCCATTTTGACCAGTTCCATCGATTTCAACATCCTTTGCAGGGCTTCTCTTTTTCTCCCACACTTTCTGGTACTGTACCAGAGAGGAAGATTGAGAGGTTTCTGTCAGACGAGGGGAAGAGTGAGTGGGGTCAGTATGGAAGTGTGAGAGGGGAAATCAGGACCACTTCTAGGTGACGTCAGAATCTGATCCAGTGAGGGGCTCTGGAGGCTGCATAGAAAGACCACAGTCAGAGTCAGGATAGGTCCAGGCATGAGCTGTTGAGTCAAGTCCTGCCGAAGTTTAAAAAGGGAAGCCAGTTGGGCGATGGGAGCCCACTCAAGTGGAGGAGTTAACGCTTAGCAGAGTGAGGGTGATGACTCATAGCTTTGCTATGCTGAGGTCGTGGAAGAATGAGGTGGCTAGTCCCACAGCTGGCCGTGTGCTGGGAGCCTTAGCAACGTGACATTCAGCTGAACGAAACCCACTACCTTCTCCATTCCACAGCAGTAGAGGGGAAGCTGAGGAGTGGTTCAAAGCTTGGCCACCAACGTGAGACTGCCTGGGTCCAAGACCTAGCTCTGCCCCACTTACTAACTCGGTGACGTTGAATTTGTTACTTGACTTCTCAGTTTCCTTAGCTGTGAAAGGGGGATGAAAATGATCATACATACCTCCTAGGGTTTGAAGGAGATTAGGTGATGTGAGATAATAGAAAAAAATGTATGTTGGTCTGTGTCTTCCCCCCAACACCACGCCCTCGCTCATTTTTCCTGGCACAGAGCTCCTAAAACCCTTGTAACTTCCTAAGGGATAAGAGTACTAGGAGTGTTTTTTGTTCAATGAAGCCACTCTGGGTGGGCCCCTGGATGGGGGCTGGTCACCAGAAAGACGAAGCCATGATTAGAAGCTGGGGATTTTCAGCCCCAGCTCCACTTCTTTAGAGTGGGGAGAAGGGCTGGAAATGGAGTTAATAATTAATCATGGCTACATGATGGAGCCTCCATAAAAATCCCAGAAGTATGGGGTTCAGAGACTTTCCAGGTGGGTGAACACATCCATGTACCAGGAGGGCAACGCACCCCCACCTCCATGGTGACAGAACCATGGTGCTTGGGACCCTCTCAGACCTCACCCCATGTATCTGTTCAGCTGGCTGTTCATCTGTATCGTTTATCAGTCCTATAATAAACTGGTAAATGTAAGTAACAGTTTTCCTGAGTTCTGTGAGCTGCTCTAGCAAGTTAATTGAACCCAAGGATGGGGTCATAGGAACCTCAGATTTATCGCCAATTGGTTAGAAGCCCAGGTGACAACCTGGACTTGCTGTTGGTGTCTGGGGGTGGGGGCAGTCTTGTGGGACCGAGCCCTTAACCCCTGGGATCTGATGTTAACTCCAGGTAGACAGTGTCAGGATTGAGTTAAATTGTAGAACACCCAGGTGATGTTGCAGAAAATTGCTTGGTTGGGGGAACATGCCCCGCCCAATACATCTGGTGTCAGTGTTGTGAGTGTTCTGTGTGATAGTAGAAGAGACACACAGGAAGAAAAACTTTTTTTTCCCCCTGAAAACAGGTGAGCTAAGGTTTACAAAGCCTTTTGTACTGAAACTTAGCTTTTATTTTGTTAAGTGTCTGGGGACTCAGGGATTCAGTAGAAGCCCCTGCTCTTTGGACTTTGCTCCAAGGAAGCTTTAAGCACTAGCTGGATAAACATTTACTCATCTGGGTAGTTGTACTGTCCAGTCTCAGATGCAGAGAAAGAAGACCTTGTGTCTTCAGAAACAATGAGCCAGGAGTAAAGGAAATGCCCAATGCTCTGCTGGTCCTAGAAAGTGCTCATCTACGAATTACCTTGTATTAGGGCTGTGAGCGGGAATCCAGCATAATCTTTAAGCTGTGTTGGGGTCTTATCACATGCAAAGGCAGCATGGGCTTCAGAGCTGAAATTCCAGGTTTATATCAGGGCACCACTGCTGCATATGAGGTCAGACACATTCCTCAACTCCTTTGAGTCTCAGTATCCTCATTTATAAAATGGGATACCTGTGGGTCAAAGGTTACCTTCGTTGGCTTCTTTCTGCAACAAGCTGGGGAGATGCACAGGCCCTGGGTGACTTTGGTCTGCAGGATTTGTTGAGGGAGAGACAGAGGATCACAGCATTTCTGTGATTTTGAGTCTCCCATCCCTCAGCTCCTTGTCGGTCTGGGGATGGGAAAAATGTTTTTAGGCCAAAAATGCTGTTCAGTTTGGAAAACTCGTTCAGGTAGCCCTCACCCTAGTCAGATGAAGGTAAAATGTAGGCACACCGTTTGCCCTCAGGGAAAGGTTCTTTGAATGAACAGATGAATGGTACAGGCTCTGTAAATATTTCTAATTGATATCTCTTATTTTTAATTTGCAGATGAGAAAAAGAAAACAAAGAAAGTCGATAATGAACTCAACCCAGTGTGGAATGAGGTGACTTCGTTATTTTTCAATTTTGTTTCACTGGATAAGCTACCTCTGATTGTCCCATCTTTGGTCAGAGGTTAACTCTTCCATTTGGAAGGACAATCTCTGCATTTCACCCCTACCCCCTCCACCTCCCTCTGTGGCCACAGAGGCAGCAGAGCAGCTTAAGGACACTACTGCACAGTGACATCTCCTGTGCAGTAGTGGTGTGGCAAGTGGAGCCTGGATGGGTTAAGGAGGGTGGGGTTCTAGCCTGGTGCAGCCATGCGCTTGCTGTGTGACCTTGTCCAGTTATGCTGCAAATTGGGGCACATCTGTAGAGCGAGGGGTGGGATTAGATCACCTCTGGAGTCCCAGAGAGAAAGCTCTGTAATTAAAAAACATATCTGCATGTGACTAATCGAAATGGTATGACATGATACTTTGTGTATCTGGAAGAGTGTCATTTATTGTTTTTTATGTTGATAAAAGTAATATATACTTAATGTAGAAATTCTGAAAACTTCAGATTAGCTTTAAAAAATTACTTTTGGTCCTACTATCCAGAAGCAACTACCGTTAACATCTTGGAGGTATCAACAAATATTGAATGAACACATTTAATAAAATAGGATGTCTTGGAATTAGCCAGTTAGCATCACACAGTGAATACAGTTTCCTATCCTATTTTTTCCTACTATTATATTCCTGAACATATACCCCTATAATTCCATTAAAAAAAGATTTTTATTGACTATGTAATATTGTATTGAATTGATATAATTTATAGACCTCCCCCCCACTAATGACTTTATATCTATTTTATAAATTGTTTCAGTGTTTAATAGACTTACAGATACGTGAAATTTTTAATTCTTTCCACTGAGTAGGATTTTCCTATGCTGACTGATTTTTGAAAAGTTGATCATCTGCCCTATTGTTTTTCTAAAAACCAGCTCAAACCTTTCTGGATAAGTGCAGTGATAAATGTCTTTGTTATTTTGCTAAGTCACCAGGCTGTGACGGCTTCCTTCCACCAACTGCAAATCCCTTCTCCCCTTCCCCTCCCAACGAGTTTCAGTATCCCTATAAAATAAAGACTACTCGTTCTCACTGGATGAGGCCAAGACTGAAAGCTTCTTAATGCCTATCTGAAATGCCCTGCTGGTTTCATGCAGGTTGAGAGGGAATTCCACTTCTTTGCAATTTCACTGGAACCCAGAGCACAGCCAGCTGGACTGCCAGCTCCATGAGAGCCAGAGGCTGTCTGGTTGGTCCCTGTGGAAACTGTGGGTTCCTAGCACCTCACACAGAGCTCCAAGACTAAAATAAATAAAAAGTACGTGTATGTGTGCATTTAGTGATAACATGCCCCTTTATTTTTTAAATTAGTTTATTTATTTATTTATTCTTGGCTGTGTTGGGTCTTCGTTGCTGCACGTGGGCTTTCTCTAATTGTGGCGGGGGTGGAGGGCTACTCATCCTTGCGGTGCGCAGGCTTCTCTTGTTGCTGGAGCACAGGCTGTAGGCGTGTGGGCTCAGTAGTTGTGGCTCTCGGGCTGTAGAACGCAGGCTCAGTAGTTGAGGCGCACGGGCTTAGTTACTCCGTGGCATGTGGGATCTTCCCGGACCAGGGCTTGAACCCGTGTCCTCTGCATTGGCAGGCGCATTCTTAACCACTGTGTCACCAGGGAAGTCCCAACACGCTTCTTTATATTTGAGCTCAATCCATGTGGCCGATGACAGAGAGGTATATGGTCACATGAGTAGGCGTGTTTCCCCGAGGGCGTCATCCATCTTACCCCATTTTGTTTCCAATGAATTTTTTTTCTCATAGTGCATATGTATTTATCAAGTAAACTTCCCAATTGCAGCTTTATAACTGAAACCAAACCTAAATGAAATGCCAACCCAAACCCATGTGGATTGGTGGGTATGTTTTAATATGAGCTGTGAGACTCCTTCTCCATCCATTCCAAACCCATTACAAGGAGCATCAGATCATCATCATGCAGTGCTTTATTTAATTAATTTATTACATAATCAAAGACATCAGTGGTACTAAGTTAATCTTTTCTTTTTTTTTTTTTAACATTTGCCATTAGAAAGCAATTTACTGCCTTAAGATGAGAGACTCAGCTGACTACAGCACTGACCATGGTGGGACTTAAAATAAGGGGCTGATGCATTTCAGAAAATGTTTTCTTAGATTATTTACCACTTTCTTCGATAATATGGTTAAGAAAAGCAAATAATTTAAAAATAACCATTGAAGAAAGCATTTTCACATACATATTTTATTCTGTTTGTGCTACAGCTGTGGTAGGCATTAAGTCTAGTTCTCTGCCTATGAGACGGATTTGGTGATTTGTCCAAAGCCATAGAGTCTAGAAAACGGGAAGCTAGGAGTCTGGTTTTCTTTCCCAGGAGCCTCAGCAGCCTCCAGGTTCAGAATTTGAGCACTTTTGTCTAACTATAGAACTGAGTACTTCAAAAGATTGTCATTGGTGGAGATGATCTGATATCTAGTATCGGTGCATCTTATTATATTCCTGGATCCTTTTAACAGCCTCTTTGTTTTCATAACCTACCTGTGGACAGATTTTGGAGTTCGACTTGAGGGGTATACCACTGGACTTTTCATCGTCCCTTGGGATTGTTGTGAAAGATTTTGAGACAATTGGACAAAATAAGTAAGTTGATTTCAATTGTTTTTCTCATGTTACATATTGTCTTACTATTGTTCGTTTTGTTGAAGGAACATATCTTTAATAACATAATATTTCCAATATAATTGTGCTTTAATTCTGTGCCCTCCTCCACCCCTTATGAGCCAATATCAGATGTGGCTAATCAATCACAGTGCACTTTCCCAATGACTGCTGTATTCATAAGAGGTTGCAAACACTAAGCCACCACTAGTCTAGCCAATTTGGCCCTTAACAGTGAAACCTTTTTATGCTCCTGCAGTTTCTTTGTTAACTAGGTATAGGCACTGATGATTTATCCAAACTGTAGCTTTATTGCACACAAACAAAATCATTTCTTCTTCTGATTATGTATAACCCATGTATGTCTCATTCAAGTTCTCTTTCCAGCCCGGCTTCCATTTTAACGTCTCGGTGGTTTTTTAGACCCAACAGATCCAAACCAGATTCCTACTCTTACTGCCCCTGCCAGTTTCAGATGGGGAAGAGTCATGGTGGTGCCCAGTGGTGGCACACAGAGTTGTCCCCTGGGTAAAGTTGAGGTTCCCATGGGACAGAATGACCTCAGTAAATTCACCCCAGTCCTTGATCTAGACTGTGGCCTTAGACTTGGAACGCAGTCTTATGTTATCAATTCAAACTAACTAAACTCACAAGAGAACAATTCTTAAAACCATAATACTTGTTATTTTCCAATGGAAATAAATTGCCTGGTTGGAGAGGGCATTCCTACTCTCTAATTAATGAATTCTTTTTAAAATGAATTTAAAAAAAATTTTATTTTATATTGGAGTATAGTTGATTTACAATATTGTGTTAGGTTCAGGTGTACAGCAAAGTGATTTAGTTATACATATACATGTATCTATTTTTCAGATTCTTTTCACATATAGTTTATTACAGAGTACTGAGTAGAGTTCCCTGTGCTATACAGTAGGTCCTTGTTGATTATTTTATATATAGTAGTGTGTATATGTTAATCCCAACCTCCTAATTTATCCCTCCCCCCCACCTTTCCCCTTTGGTAACCATAAGTTTTCTATTAAGTGTGTGAGTCTGTTTCTGTTTTGTGAATAAGTTCATTTGTATTATTTTTTTAGATGCCACATAGAAGTGATATCATATGATACTTGTCTTTCTCTGTCTGACTTCATTTAGTATGATAATCTCTAGGTGCATCCATGTTGCTGCAAATGGCATTATTTTGTTCTTTTTAATGGCTGAGTAATATTCCATTGTGTATATGTACCACATCGCCTTTATCTACTCCTCTGTCGATGGCCATTTAGGTTGCTTCCATGTCCTGGCTCTTGTAAATAGTGCTGCAATGAACATTGGGGTGTATGTACCTTTTCGAATTATGGTTTTCTCTGCATATATGCCCAAGAGTGGGATTGCTGGATCATACGGTAGCTCTATTTTTAGTTTTCTGAGGAACCTCCATACTGGTTTCCACAGTGGCTGCACCAATTTATTGTACATTCCCACCAACAGTGTAGGAGGGTTCCCTTTTCTTCACACCCTCTCCCGCATTTATTGTCTGTAGACTCTTTGATGATGGCCATTCAGGCTGGTATGAGGTGATATCTCATTGTAGTTTTGACTTGCATTTGTCTAATAATTAGCGATGTTGAACATCTTTTTATGTGCTTTTTGGCCATCAGTATGTCTTCTTTGGAGAAATGTCTGTTTTCCTTCATGTCGTTTCACATGGGAAGCCAAATTACTCTCTATCTTTGATTGTAAGATATCATTGACTGTAAGATGTACTATTAAATTAGTAACATGTTTGGGGTGGGCGGTGGGGGCCGGGGAGGAAGAAGCCTGATATTAAATGCCCACATCAATTGTAAGAAGCATCTCAGGTTTTAGTAATGTGAATTTATTTTAAAATGTATGTCTTAGTCTCAGGTACATTTGGTATGATCAGAAGGCTGCAATGAGAGCAGTAAATTAGAATGAATTAGCTGAGATATGGTGGCCATATGCTCTGATTTCTTTGGGTAGTCCTGGTTTGTTGTCCCAGCACAATGATTTATGATGTCGCTTTTGCTGTCAACAGTGGCTTGATTTGGACAGTAAATTAGATGGTCATCTTGGGCCTTGGGGTCTTCTGCTTAATGGCGTCAGACTAAGAGCCTGCACAGGCTTTGAGAGCTACTGCCCATGTCACCTTTCATGAGATCCTTTCTTCCATGTTTCATTGCTGACCAATGCCCCTTGTGACCGATGCATTTTTTTCTTAAGCTATATACATACATTCTGGTAGATTCTGGCCCTACTCTCTTGCATCGAAAAACCATTCTAGCTTTTTAAGGTTATGCTGTACATCTCAGCTTTGAAGCAATTATATGATTTTCTATCCCCCACCCCAACTTTACCAGATTTCAAAGTTCTGGGGAAGCGGGTGATTAAGCCTCACTGTAGCCTCCTATCTGTTACTAATAATAGTTTTTTCTCCTCTTTCCTCTCCTCTTTCTGCAAGTGGTACCACTGTTTATATTGTAGACCAGCCCTCTCCGAAAGAAATATAGTGCAGGCTGCATATGTAATTAGAATTTTTCTAGTAGCCATGTTATAAAACAAAAAGAAACAGATGAAATGAATTTTAATAATATGTTTTATTTACACATAGAAATGATAATATTATACTATGTTAATCAATATTTTAAGAATCACTGAGACATTTTACATGCATTTTTTTCTTACACACCGGATCTCAAAGACTTAGTATTTCACATTAACAGCACATCTCTGTCTAGACCAGCCATATTTCAAGTGCTCCCTCACCACGTGTGGCCGGTGGCCATCACAATGGAGAGCACAGCTCCAGACCACTGAGCTCAAAACCTCAGGTCTCTGTGGATCTTCTCCCTTTTACATCCTCTCCAATCTGTTGCCAAATCTTACTTCTCTTTCTTTCCACTGTTTGTGCCATGTGCTTCTTACTTGTGGCCACAGCCAGCAGCCTGGTTCAGGCCTCATCACTTCGTGCCTCACCTGTTTGAACATATGGCAGTAAAGCCTGGCAGGCTGGCCTGGGAGCTCTCACCTATGTTTCAAACGAAGTTGTTGTTTTCTTGAATGTTACATCCTCGAGAGTGAAAACAAACAAATACATGAAGAAATATGTAATAGATCAGGTACTCTGAAGTGCTGTAATCTAAGGAGGAAACTGCCATAGCCCATGAAGAAAACTAAAGCAGAGAAAGAGGGTGGTTACTGAGGGTGGGGGGACGTTGTTTGAGGTGATGATAAGGTGACAATTGAGCAGAGACCTAAATAAAGTGAAAGAATGAGCCATGCAGCTTTCTGGGGGGAAAGAATATTCTTGGCGGAGAGAACAGCAAGTGCAAAGGCCCTGAAGCAGGAGTACACCTTGGTGTTGGAGAAAGATCTGTATTGGAGAAAGATCGAAGAGGCCAGAGGGCTGGGGTGGGGGATGGAGATGAGATCAGCAAAGCCACAACATGCATGGCTTTGTGAGCCACGATGCAAGCTTTGGATTTCATTCCTAGTAGGATGGAACTTCGCTGAAGGGTAGTGATTATGATCTTATTTACATTTTTAATGTATCGCTTGGGCTTTCTGTGTGGAGTTTGGATGTAGGAACCAGTTAGGAAGCAGGGGAAACTACTGGGAGAGCATTACATACTTATTTTATAACTGTTGAAAACACAGTGGGGCCCTTGGATGACAGCAGGGCGATATTTTATGTATGTTTGTCCAAAATATTTGTGTATTTTGGTCTCGTATTTTCTTCTTGGCTTTTCTATTAAAGATTTGGCCTTGGGCTTCCCTGGTGGCGCAGTGGTTGAGAGTCTGCCTGCCGATGCAGGGGACAGGGTTCGTGCCCCGGTCCGGGAGGATCCCACATGCCGCAGAGAGGCTGGGCCCGTGAGCCATGGCCGCTGAGCCTGCGCGTCCGGAGCCTGTGCTCCACAACGGGAGAGGCCACAACAGTGAGAGGCCCGCGTACTGCCAAAAAAAAAAAATTTTTTTTTTCCTACCGGCTTAAGGAATGTCGTGCTTGTGAACTTTGCTGTTGCCATGGAGACTGGCTGTGTAAATAGGGCCCTCACTCCAGAGTCTGCAGCCCCAGGGCATGTAAGCAAACAGTACCAGGCTGCCTGGGTTTGCCTGAGCATGGTGCCCACACCCATAGGGACTGGACCGGGCAGTCTGAGCACGCACAGTGCTAGTGCATCAGCAGCGTCCCTCCCTAGGCGCTGCGAGCTGGTGGGGCTGTTCTGCACACACTCTGTTCTTCCTCATTTTACAGTCATCCAACCAGCCATGTGCACTGAAAGAGGGTGAGGGAAGAGCTAGAGGAGCCTCTTGGTCACATGATGAACATGAAATGGTATTTTTAGCTGAAATGTCAGAGTGGAAGGATTTTCCCAGTGGCTGAAGAATGAGATTTCCCTTTCCAGACAGGCAATGTGGCCGTCCCTTAATGAGCCCTTTGAATGCATTATCCCACCTAATCCTCACAGATACCCAGTTTTTTTTCTCAGAGAGGTTTAGTCACCTGCTCAGGGTCACACAGCAGGTATGTATCAGAGTCAGCATTTATATTCAGACCTGTGCTCTTGACTTCTCCATTACACTGAAAACCTCTGACCACCTATAGGGACCAAAATGTAGGTGGAATGATTATCTTTTAGCTTAATTTTTTTTTTTTTTTGCCATGCCGCACTGCTTGTGGGAGGATCTCAGTTCTCCGACCAGGGATTGAACCCGGGCCACTCCAGTGAAAGCACTGAATCCCAACCACTAGACCACCAGGGAGCTCCCTAGCTTAAAATTTTTTTTCTAATTTTGCCAGAAAACAAACAAACAACCCCCCCACACTCATTGTCAGAGTATTGGTTCCTCCTTCTTAGGTAAAAGTTTTAAGCAGGCATTTTATGCTATTAAGTAATAAGTCACTTAAGCTCATTCCTTGCAATGAACAAGGTGAGTTCAGAGAATATATCTCATCTCATGTGATCTTCACAATGACCTCGAGAAGTGGAGATGAGACTTGAGGCTCAGAGGGGTTGAGGCTGGGACCCTGATCTCTTGGCTTCCTGGCCCTGCTGTCACTCTGCTTGAGTTCCTAAAGAAGAAGTATCTTCAGGAGGCTGGAAATATAGGAATGAAAGATTTTTTACAAGTTTTCAGATTTGTGGGTGTGTGTATGTGTTCTGCTCATGCTAAGGTGATGTCACAGGGACCAGATTTACCCTCTCACCTGACACAACCAAAAAAGTAGATGAAATACATGCCCCAGTGGTTTCAGATACTGGGCACTAGCAGCACAGGATACTGATCCCCAAGAGAGGGGGATAAGTGAGCTGAGCCCTCTGAGTGCCCAGCTTCACGCCTAGAGAGCACTTCCAGGCTGCATTGCAGGACAGGCAGGTCTTGGTTGTCTCCCAGAGTTGGGGAGGTGCAGGTGGGAGCCTAGAGCTAGGCGCGCGTGCACACACACACCCACCACCCACGCAGAGTGCTCCAGAGATTTGCAGAGGGTTCCGCTTGACTCCTCGGGTGTGGACTGGTCAGTGAGGAAACTACCTGAGGGCTGAGAATGGTTAATGCTCCCCCCATCCAGAGTGGGAAATCCTTCAAATTCATGAGCATCACGTAGAGTACTCAGAAGGATTTTACCTCAGGATTGTGAAGAAAAGAAATAGATACATCATTATTAAACAGATGCACTATTAGATGATATTATGAGTAGGTATGGACAATGAAACAGGTGTTATAATCGTATCCCACAGGTTAAGGAAGGTAGAGGAAAGCTTGAGCAAGTGAAGTAGAGACGTGGAAGGTATTAAAAAAGATCCAAATTGAACGTGTAGGAATGCACATTACAATGTCTGATATAAAATGACTGTAACTGTCTAAGAGTTTGCCTTCCTAGTACTCTTATTTTTCCCCTCCATGTGTGTGTACTTGTGCATTTGAAACCATCACATATACCCCACACAAATGCACGGCAAAGTTAGAGACATCCTCTGAAGGTAAATTGTCTGCTTGGCTGTAATGTAAGAAGATAACCGAAGACCTCACAATATACCCAGGAGGAAATTTACCCGAGTTCTTGCATGAGAGGTGGTGTGGGCAAGCGGTCAGCTGCATGATCAGGACATTAGTTTGGGTCTTGGCTCTGCTACTTACTGGTTGGGTGGCTTTTGGCAGGTTTCTTCATCTTCATGATGGTGGCTGGAATACTTCCTCAGTAAGTGATAGACATAAGGGCAAATTTAATATAGTTAAGGAAAAAAACCACTTAAATTTCCTGATGAACAACATAATAGCTAATATCTATTGTGGGCTTACCATGGGCCAGGAATTGTGCTAAAACTGCTCCACACGCAATCGGTTTTCATCTTTATAATGTTTTTGAGTCAGACAGGTTTATTGACATCTTAGAGAAAAATGTGGCTCAGAGAGTTTCACCAAATTGCTTAAAGTCACCCAGCTCTTTGATTGGAAGCACGTGGATTTAACTTCGTAAATCCAGAGTTTAACCTCAGACCTTCCAATGTTTATTTCCTGTGTGTGTGTGTGAGTGTGTGAGTGTGGGTTGAGGGCCAGAGTGCCAGGATGTGAAAGTGAGAGCACAGCATAACTAACACACACACTTACACACAGGATGGTACTGGGGACTGTAGAATTAGAAAAAGCAAAAGGACAAGCCTGGGTTATGGAATATACTAACTCCCTGGGCGAGGGTTTTTTGTTTTTGTTTTGTTTTTGCTTAGAGAAAACAGAAAGACTGTGGTTTGGAATGAAATTAATTTGATGGGACGGTGTGGTATTGCTTATGAGAAATTTTTGTTTACTGGTGTACAAAAGACCTTGTGTTCAAGCTTTTAATACTTTTATTTCCCCTAGTGGTGAGACTCGCTTCTGCCACTGCCATGTGTAAACATAGCAGTGGGATTAATTGAGGCGGTCCCCATGACCTCTCCTTTTCCCCAGTGTGGTTGGTGAGAAGGGTCGAGGCAGGTTTTCTACCTGGAGTAGCTTCTCGGGCTGTGAGAAAATCTAAGCCAGAGGCAGATGGTACTTGGAACAAAACTCCCAGTTCTGATTTCTTTTTTTTGGAAGTAAACAATCTCAAATGTTTATTATCTTCATAACAAAACAAAATATGAAGCTCAGAACTGGATCACTTGGCCATTTCTCTTCTTATCTCCTCCCAGCTCAAAATGCTTGCTTCTCTTAATAGCCAGCATTCTCTTAGATCTGCAGTTCGGCTCAACACATCCAAGCCTCAGCACAATCTTCTTTGTAGTTTTAGCCTTTTTCCGGAAAATCGGCTTAGTCTGCCCACCGTAGCCACTCTGCTTCCTGTCATACTGCCGCTTTCCCTGGGCATACAGAGAATCCTTGTCCTTCTTGTACTGTGTCACTTTGTGGGGTTGGTGCTTGCCACACTTCTTATAGAAAGTCTGGCGGGTTTTAGGAACGTTCACCATGTTTGCGAGAGCGCTATCAGCACGGAAAAGCTGATTTCTTTTTAGTTCCGCTTTTTCAACAGAGCAGCAAAGCTATGCAAAGATCAAAGCTGGTTTGGGCTGGTTGGCTCTGGGTGCTGGAGAGGCTGAACCCCGCTGTTTGGGGAGATCACAGCCCTGGTGAGAAACACCCAGAGAGACTGAAAGAGAAAGACATTTCATAATAAGAGCTGTAATTATCTCCTGATTGTACTTGGAGGAACATCTCTTAGAAGAGGAAGCTTCATAACCTATAAATCATTTGCAAGGTCATTGGACTATCTTCAGTGATGTATCAATTAATTTATTCTTTCAACAGATATTTGCTTATGGCTGCTGTGTGTCAGACACTGCTCTAAGCGCTGGGGGTACTCCATGCCTTTCATGGGGCTCACATCTGAGTGGAGGCAACAGACAATAAACAAGTAAATCCACATATAGTTTATCAGATGGTGATAAATATGAAGAATGAAGCAGGGGAAAAAGGGAGAAAAAGACAGGGTAAAGGGTGTGTGTGTGTGTGTGTGCGTGCATGCACGTACGCGTGCACTGGTTTAGAAAGGTTTTTCATATAAGGATTTGCTCTGGGGTCTCTTTTATAATGAAACGTTTTATGAGACCTATGGCTTTAAAAATGCATTCAGATTCGACTAATTGGATTTTATGAGAATTCAGCTACAGCTGAAGTTTACTTCTGGTCTAATCCTGAAAATAAAAATTGTTTTCCAAACAGATTCACGGTGTATATATAGCATTGATGGTGGGGAGGGAGCTATTTGATGTACATAAGAGAAAGGATTGGTTTTAAGAACTCTGCACAGTGATTGTATAGAAATGGCTGTGGGTAGTTACAAAGGGTTCTTATCTGTTCATTCATGCCCACCTGCCCACACTCCGCATAGATAAACCCACCTTCCTGTGATTTAGGCTGTGCATGAGTTCAGACCAGCTTTCCCTGCAAGTACTGACTTGGAGTCATATTGTTTTTAGGATCCCTTTTTCCAGAATAGTGTCTGAAATAATAATGAAAAGTGATGTTAACCACTTACCAGATCGTCCTTTTAATCCTTACAGCAATACTGTTAGGTAGGAGCTGTCATTATCCCCACTTTGCAGACGAGGACACTGAGGCTCAGAGAAGTTACACGATCCGTGGTACAAGGATAAGTCTGAATCAGGCAGCGCTGTCTAGCGCCAAGTTCTTAGTCACTATATGTTATGCTGTCCCCCTTACCTGGTCCAAGTGCTTGATGAATGAATGAGTGAATACTACTGCCTTGAGTCTAAAGGATGAGGGCATTAGACAGAGACGGAGCCTAGGAGTTCTGTTGAACTGTCCAGAACGGGCAAGCGTAGAGCCAGAACTTTGAGGACTGAATGAACAGGAGAATTGGTCAAGAGCAAATAGAAAAATAGCAGGTTACAGTCATTTATTCAAGAAATTCACTCTTAAGACATCTTCTACATGCCAGGCATTAGGCTAGTTAACGCACCCCTGGCCTTGTAGCCTCGCTGCCCAGGAGGGCTTTGGGGAAGAGACCTGGGCTTCCATTCATCTCCTTCCCCTGTTAAAAGTGATGCCGTCTGCAGCAAAGGCTGGCCCTGAATCCTGCAGATACTGCCACAGCCTCCAGGCTAGTTCAGTGATTCCAAAATCTGGGCATGGCGTTTGTCACACCTCCACCTCAGGGGGCTTGTGCACTGCTAGGTTGGGGAACCACTGTGCGGACTAGGAGTTTCTAGGTTTTCTAAAACCCCTGCTCCCTTGTGACGAACGGGACAAAGGCCTCAAGGTCCTCTGACGATCCTGGTGTGGAGTAAGGAGGGGAAGCCACGGGAGGGCGCAGGTAACTAGGCCTGCCGAGTAGACTTTGATGGAGTTTTGCTTTCTCCTTTGTTCTATTAAATAATTGATTGCTATGCCCATTTCTCAAACGTGAACCTCTATCATCACATTGAATGTACTTTTAGAAAACTGCACGTGTTCCCTGTTCCCCAGGACTGGCTTTGCCAGCTGCCTTCCCTACCCCCCTTCCTCCATCCACCCCTCCACCTGTTCTAGACCATTGTTTCTCAAACTTCCTGGGTATAAGAATTAACTAAAGAAAAAGTCTGACTCAGGGTCCTGGGAATCTGTACCCGCCCTGCTGATTCTGCTGCAGGGAAGTCTGGGGAACCACATTCTGAGAAACGGTTTTAGCAGCTAATCCAGAGCGCAAGGGTGGGCGGGTTGGGAGACTCGGAGGGTTCCCCACAGGTGAGGTGGATGGGAGACCTGGGGAGGTGCTTTCCGGGGTTCCCTGTGATAGGATTCACTGCCATGGCTGCCCCTGCCTCTCCCCCCATCTGGTAGAAAGCAAGGTGCAGGGCTTGGCGCTCCCTCCTTTTGGCTCAGAGCCAAGGGAGGAGCTCCACTGATACTGGCCTGGGGGAGGGAGAAGTCTGCGGAGGGGATGGGACCCAGCCGAGCATGCCCACTGGCCTTCTGGGCCTGGCGCAGACGACAAGGCCCAGCTGGCTGAGAGCCCAGTGCTTCAAAGGGTGGGCGAATCATGGTCCTGCAGGAGACCTGGGAGCCACTCAGAAAAGCGTTTGTTCTCCAGCCCCGTTGGGGATTGTTATTGCCCCTCGGAGGATGGGAAGTTGGTAGTTCTGCAGTCCTTGGGAGCAGAAACAGAGCAACGTGTGATTTACTTTCCAGCCTCCAACTTATTTTTCCTTTCCTTCATGAGGGAATTTCCAGTAAACCCTTCCCCAGTAATCCATGTGGGCTGTGTCCCTGCTGCACAGAAGAACAACTCGCTAGATGTGAGTTCCCCTGATTAAGAACTCAGCTAGCAAAGCCCTTACTCACCACAGTGGCATGCGACTGTTAACATTTGCGTCCAGGCCAACGGGGAAAACATTTCTCTTTTAAACACACTAGACTCTGTTTTAACAAGAAAGACACAAAAGTTCTTAACCAACACTTGCATGACCGAGTTGACTAGTTGACAGTTAAACTCTTTAGTTCCCCCAAACCTAACGTCTAATTTTCAAGTAGTTGCTTCCATTGCTTAGAATTAGTTTGATGTCACAGAGAGAACCAACAACAAACTATATGGGCGTTCGTGGACTGAAAGGAATAGGAGAAGGACTGGCTTTTTCTTCATTTCAGAACACATCTGCTGTTTATTATTCTTGCACCATAAGTTTCTTTTTGAGGTGTGGTCCATCCATTTTAGTGTTGGGTGGAGCCCATGGGGAGACTCTTATTTTTCCATGAAAACACAGGGCAAAAGTTTCCCCATTACTTTCACACCATAATATTTTAACATATTTATAGCATTAGTAATATGAAAGAAAAAGGGTCTTGGTTTAGTATCACCTTCTTTAAAGGAAATTGGCTTGTGGTCCGACTGAACTCTTCTTATTCCCTGTGTAGGAGGCCAAGTCATCATTTCCCAGTCTCTCACTGTATTTTGTATCCAAGCAATATCATGGAAAATAGGCCAGGCCAGGCTTGCCTTCAAAGCTGTATAGAGTTCAGACACCCAGAGGGGATGTTTTCTTCAGCTTACAGTGAAAGATCTTAGATGTTGTAACTGTTTATATTTTTCTTCAACTCACTGAGCCGTTAAAAATATTTTGTGGATTAAAGTCTTTCTAGGCTTTCATCTAAACAAGCACTAGCTTCAGAAAAAAGAAATTTAAGTTTTCTTTGACGTCTCCCTCCCCTCCTCCACCCCACCCCCACAAGCATAAGAATTTTATGATGAAAAAGCAAATCTTAAGAAATGGGACTAAAGGTTTCTGAAAGAAGGAATTGAGATCAGACTTCACGATTGGCTTCTTTTATTTCACTCCATTCCTGGTGTGTTATTTGTTACATCCTCTCACAGCCTCTCATGGGGAAGGGAAAGCAGCGGATACTGGATGAGTCAGAATGGAGGTTGTAAAACCCATTCAGGGCCATAAAGGGCCAGCAGATGGGTTTTGTGTTTTAGGCAAAGCTGTTCTCCCCAGTTAGCCACAAGTCCCACCACTCCCTATTGTCTCACCTAATACTCACTGTATTCCACATTTCTGTTATTGGCCTAAACTTTCCTCCTGACACCCTGTGGGAATTTGTTTGACTCCTGATGTTATAAGAAGCCAATACCTTTGAAGGCAGAAAACTTGCCTAGTATTCTTGATTGTTCATTATGGACATTTTCTAGGATATTTTTCCCCCCCTAAATCAATGAACAAAGGCTTTAAGAGAAAAGAAATGTATAACATGAGAGAGTTTTCTGAATAGACATACATAGGAACATCACATATATAAGCCAGTAGCAGACTTTCAGGGCTAAAAAGGGTCTGAGGAATTCTTTCAATCTACTCATTTGCAGATAATGAAGGGGACTCAGAGATTTGGGTGACTTAGCCAAGTCCTCAAAGGAAGTTGGGACACAGAGTTAGGGGTAGAACAGGAATTGTCTAACCCAGTGGTTCTCAGCCTGTGCTGATTTTGCCTATGGGGACAACTGGCAATGTGTAGAGATGCTCTAGTGGGCAGAGGTCAGGGAAGCTGCTGAGCATCTGACAAGGCACAGGAAAGCCCCCTAAAACAAATAATTATCCAGTTCAAAGTATCAGTAGTGCCGCTGTTGATAAATGCTGGTCCAACCCAGGTCAGCCCTCTTTCCACTTCAGTATCATCCCTGCATGCTGTAGTTTTTGTTTTGTTCCAGGGATTATTTATTGTTGATAGAGATTCAGGTCATCTTGGCTTTAGCAAAAGCAAATCAGTACATGTTCAAGTGTACAGTGTTATGATTTTAATCATAAAGTTAGGTTATGAATCATGGAACTGTGAAGAGTAAAATCCAGTGTGTTTCCCTGTCTTTCCAAGGTGAGTACCAGTCAGATAACTTTTAAACCTTTTCAGATTTTGTTCTTATTGAAAAAACTGAATTAACCAACCCTGTGGCCTGCTGTCTTAAAACATGGAGAGAAGTCCATGGAGAGAAGCTCACATCCTGTGGGGCTGAGAGAGACGTGGAAGAGATTTTGCCAGGGGTTCTCACCTTGTGTGGGAGGTTTCTCTGTTTCATCAGGTAGAGATGGAGTCATGGGTAGTCTCTTGTCCTCAATATATCAGGAGAATAAAAACCCAAGTGAGAAGAAAACATACGGATGTTAAAAAAAACAAAAACAAACAAGATACTAACATACGGAGTGAACATACTCATCTGAAAAATTACTCTGTAAAGGTCCCATCAATTCTCAGCATTGACAGAGAGACCTAATTTCTATATTGACCTAAAAGGGCTGAAAAGTGCACTCTTAATCCTCTGGAGGCAAAATTTTTCTTTTCTGACTCTACTTGTGATATTAGAAGAGAGCAGAATCCATCATGGTTGTTGAATGTCTTGGGTGTGTTCGTTTCAAGTCAGTGCAATCTTCCAAGAAGCCCTGTGCCAGTGGCTCACATCGTGGGGTAAGTTGTGTGAAACAGGGTGCCATAGCAATGTTTGGTCGTGTGTGATATAATATACCTATTCTCAGAAAGTGAAGTCACTTATTCTGAGTCACTGGACGTATGTGGTTGGATGACAGACGCTGAATCTACAATCTGGTCCTATTTCTGAGGTCCGAGTGGGGGATGAGAATACAGATATCTGTCAGTTTAAAAATAATGTGTCTATGTTGACATCAACTCTCACTTCCTGATTTTAAAACAAAATGGACAACATTTTTCAATGAAATGAATATTTCTCCACAGGGGGATCTTTCCTGATTATTGTTTTTGCCTGAAAGCCCAGAGCTATTTTTATTCTCAACTACGGTTTCTTCACCATGGGGTTTTTGGTATAAGTAATCTCTCCTGTCATTTTGAGGACTTGATATTTAGCTTTCTAACTTTATGCTAACGATAATCCAGACTATCGTATCTGCTATTGTTAGTATAAGTCGCTGCAAATATGGACAAGATTAAATAGCATTTAAAAATTCTTACTATTTCTCTTTTCCTTTTTCAGTATCTATACTGAGAGCACACCCCTGGACTCTCTTTGCTTTTTTATTGCATTTCACAAAGGGAACTCTTTCAATTCACCCACTCTCATACCATGTTGTGTGTTATAACCCCAATTTACACACTGTATTCCACAGGTTACACTTTTATATTGACCAACTCCCTGGGGATGTGTGTTCTATAAATTTTTTTGATCATGTGCCCTAACTACAAAAATGTTTCTTTCCTTCATTCAGTAAATATGTATTAATAAGCAAACTATGTTCCAAGCACTGGGGTTAGAGGAATGAACAGAACAGGAAAAACCTCCGCCTTTCAGGAGCTTTACTCTAGTAAGGAGGGACACAGGTGTACTTCTGTACCGGTATGTTATGTGCGCTAAGAGGTAGATGGTCAAAACTACAATAAGATATCACATCACACCTGTCAGCATGGCTGTCATCAAAAAGACCACAAGCAACAAATGTTGGCAAGGATGTGGAGAAAAGGGAACCCTTTTACACTGTTCGTGGGAATGTGAATTGGTGCAGCCACTGTAAAAACAAAACAAAACAAAACAGTATGGAGGTTCCTCAAAAAACTAAAAATAGAGTTACCATAGGACCCAGCAATTCCACTTGGGTATATATTCAAAGAAAATGAAAACATGATTTCAAAAAGATATCTGCACCTCAATGTTCATAGCTGCATTATTTACAATAGCCAAGATATGGAAGCAAGCTAAGTGTCCATTGACAGATGAATGGATAAAAAAGATGTGGCACATACACACAATGGAATATTACTCAGCCATAAAAAAGAATGAAATTTTCTTGTTTGCAACAACGTGGATGGACCTGGAGGGTATTATGCTTAGTGACTGAAGTAAGACAGAGAAAGAAAATTCTGTGTGTTATCACTTATGTGTGGAATCTAAAAAATAAAGCAAATGAAAGAATATAACAACAAAAAAATAAGAGGTGGATGAGTAAGCGGTAGAGGCTGAATATAATCCCTTGGGGTCCAGGAAGAGAAAGAAGTGCATACATCCAACTTCTGAATGATGCTCCACAGCATGTGAGTTACCAAGTTACCCCATCCGTAAACTAGCAACCTATTTACACTGCAAGAAGGTTTACTTGGGGGGATGTTTTTACAGTGGACAATGTTGGTTTTTTTTATTGCTCAAATGTTCCCAGGTGGCCTTTATTTCACAAAACTATTTCCATTAAAATTATTTCCTATACCACTTTTACTATATGATACTATTCAAATGAAAAGCAATTGGCAAATTTACAAATTATGCACTTTTAAGTCGTTTCTTCTACGTTGAGGCTGTACACATCAGACAGCATCAGTGCCCAGGCCTGAGTCAGTGAATTCCTAACGCTCTTCCGTTAACCTGGACTCGGACTTTCACATTCGGTCAGGTATCTGTTACACCAAAGCAGCTTCTGAACCATGTGTTACCTGGCCCAGGTGGAAGCTTAGATTTTCTGTGTTCTTGTGTGGTTTCCTCGGCCCATTACTAAATCAATTAGCCAGTCTCTGAAGACCATGGCCTACGTGAGATGAAGTTTACTACTGCTACTACCTACATGAAGGATGATGGAAACAAAACAAAGAAACAAAAATCAAAAAATTTTAGGAAATAAGGTGAAAGTGAGAAAAACTTCTGCATGAGACCTGTATTTTCTGTTGCTGCTTTAAATTACTCCAAACTTAGTGGCTTAAAACGTCACAATTTTACCACCTTACAGCTCTACTGGTCTGAAGTTCAGTGGGCTTACCTGCAAAATGAAGGTGTCAGCTGGGCTGTATTCCTTCTGGAGGCTCTAGGGGAGAATCCATTTTCTTGCCTTTTCCAGCTTCTGGAGTCTGCCTGCATTCCTTGGCTTGTGGTCCCTTCAAACTAGTGACAGCTTGTTGAGTGTTTCTTGCAAGTCTCTTGCCTCTTCCGTCACCCTCTTCTACTCAATCCTGGATTACCTGGGTAGCCCCAGTCCAATCATATTAAGGTCAGCTGATTAGCAACCTTAATTCCCTCTGCTACCTTAAACTCCCTTTTGTTTTGTATCACAACATATTAACAGGTTACAGTGGACAATGTTTTATGAGTCCTTTTAAATGTCCATTACAGAAGAATGCCTAAACTTTGTCCTACTTTTCTCTCTTCCTGTATTCTTCGAGGTTATATTCAGTCTTTGTCTCTCACCCATCGATCTCATTTGTGACTTGAAATTTCCCAGGCACCATAGTTTGACTCTTGAAATGACTGCTTGTTATGGAGACATGGTGGCTGCCGTGTGATGGTTACCGCCAAAATACCCTGCTAGGGAGAGCCCAAAATGGCCCACGCTTCATTATGGGTGGTTTTCATGCTCGCAGATGAATAGGAAGAGGATTGGGAGGTCCAGTGTGGAAGTGGAAACATGCCTCTTATGTGGGTAACTGTGTGCTTTTTCCTTTCCCCTGCAGGTTAATTGGCACGGCCACCGTAGCCCTGAAAGACCTGATTGGCGACCAGAGCCGATCGCTGCCCTACAAACTGATCTCCCTGCTAAACGAAAGGGGGCAAGAGACTGGGGTGAGCATTTCCCTCTTGTTGAATGGCTTTGAAGGGAGATGGCTTTGCAAAGGTCATTGAGACAAGAGTGTGAAATTATAAGTAGCTCACTACACACACACACACTCTCCCTACTGGTTTTGAGGTAAATCGGTGCATTTACAAATGATATGGCCTCATCCTGTACTCATATTGACAGAACTACAAAGTAGATAAACTTGATTTTCTATATCAGAATACTATAGCGTGAGTGGGACCCTCTCTTGGTACAGCTCTGGGCATATTCACTTGGTTGTTAACATTTGTATGGTGAGTGTAGCTCTGTGTATCAGATACTCTTTGAAGCATTCTATAGAAGGTAATTCATTACTATTAGACCAGAATACCAAGATGTTAATATCATGATTTTTAAAAAATTAAATTTATTTATTTATTTTTGGCTGCGTTGGGTCTTCATTGCTGTGCACGGGCCTTCTCTAGTTGCGGAGAGCAGGGGCTACTCTTCGTTGTGGTGCACAGGCTTCTCATTGCAGTGGCTTCTCGTTGCGGAGCACAGGCTTTAGGTTCCTGGGCTTCAGTAGTTGCAGCGCGTGGGCTCAGTAGTTGTGGCTCGCGGGCTCTAGAGCACAGGCTCAGTAGTTGTGGCGCACGGGCTTAGCTGTTCCGCAGCATGTGGGATCTTCCCAGACCAGGGCTCGAACCCGTGTTCCCTGCATTGGCAGGAGGATTCTTAACCACTGAGCCACCAAGGAGGTCCCCATGGTCTTTATTATTCCATTGGCAGCTGAACGTTTTCTGATCACAGCCTCTCCAAACAAGTACACACTGATATTGTCTGACATGAGACCAGAAGAGAGAGACTCTTTTTCAAGTGCACTTTAAAAAAATTGACTCTAGCATCACCGCTCTCAGATTTCTTAAGATTGCTAACAAGCACTCATAAAGCTAATATGCTTGCCCTGTTAACCTCTGACCCCTTCGTTTTCCAAACAATTTGTCAATATTTTGCTTAGGAGCCTGGGCAAAGGGAGAAAATTTAAAAGAGGCCATCCCTGAAGGCAAGAATGCATTAATGCCCATTAGGAATGTCAGTTTTGCTGGTCTAGTCTCCAAAACTTATAGGTTTGCTGTGAATTAGCATTCTAATCATAAAATGTAAATTCAGAATGTCAGCTATCGTCTGTCTACCCAAAACTGGCTGAGAGAAATGATACTAAGGGAAGATGGTACAAGTCAGTGATTTTTCTGGCTGTTTTTTTCCTCTTTAAAGCAGAGAAGAAAGCATATGTAGAACCCTGAAATGGCAGAATTGTAGTCATTGAATGGAGTAAGGAAGAGTGAGGGCCTCAGGCCTGGCCCCCTGGTATCCCCTTACCCCTGTAAGAGGGCCTGGAGCACCTCGGAGGATCCTGAAGTTATTGGGAAGCCATTGATACAGAGGTCGAGCCATTCATGGACTCTTCTGGGTTTGAAAGGTGGATTCTTCAAGTTTGGCAATTGAGCCCCTCATTGCATTCGGTGTTCCTATTGTGGCCTGGTTGTAGCCGTGAGACGCTGCTCTTATGATTCTATATTTGCCAAGAAACTGCTGTCAGAGGCATCATTTATTATCCTGTTCAGTGTCTCCCAGGTCACGGTTCTTAAGTTGGCAAAGAATGTGCTGATCCATGAGGGAGTATTTACTAATGAGCAGACAGATGGGAAAAAACAGGGCAATTGTGTGTGTGTGTGTGTGTGTGTGTGTGTGTGTGTGTGAGTGTGTGAGTGAGAGAGTTTACCAGATGTAGCAAAAGTAGCAAATGGAAGTGTGGGATGCCCATTTAAATTTGAATTTCAGATAAACAGTGAACAATTTCGTACTATAAATATGTCCCAAATTTTATGTCCTGTATTTTATCTGATAACGTGTGTGTGTGTGTGTGCCATTCTTATTTTCAAAGGACTTCTTTTATTTGGGGTTTATCCTTCCTCACTTTTGCTGTTAAAAGTCCTTTATTTTGTGAAATGATTATAGTAGTAGATGGTAGTTGAGGACATGTGTTTGGCAAAATAAAAATTAGCGACCCTATGTTGAGTCCCCTTGCAAACTTTTTTGAAATTTTATCGGTTCACAAAATATGAAAGTATAGGAAACTCTGCCCTAAAATAATGCCCCACGTGAGAAATTTAACTCAGATTTAAAAAATAGGAATAATTTTATCTCCTGTAACGAGTTAGTATGTTTCTTCCTTTCTGATAATGAAAGGTTATGTATAACATTTTATGTTCTCCTTCTTGCCTTCGCTTCTAGCCAACTTGGGGTCATATTTAATGCAAGAGGGATGGCACTTATCTTCATCTTCACGTTTTGCATCTTTGTTTCCTCTTTAATCAGACTTGTTTCCCTTTTTTTTGAACTCCATTTTATGAATTACATCGCTTTATAACTTTTTGTTAGTCACTTAAAATTCTTTTTGGAGAGAAGTGTGAAAATAAATTTCAGCAATTAACAAAGACGTCAATGAGCAAACAAAAAAACTTAGACACTTAGAATGATCCTCTGTGACTGTAATTCTGTGATTGGAGGCTATCTCCACCCTAGGAAGGAGGTTTGTTACAAGTTCAAGCTTCCTTGTCGCAAAACTTTCCTCCAGTTATGAGGCTGCCCCTTAGCAATGATACACTTGGCAACCTGTACCAGGTAACTGCTTTCCCAGGTGCGCCCACTCCACCTGGGCCCACACGGTGGGAAGATATGAACAGTGGAGGGTATGTCATCCTTCCCTCTTTCTCTTCTCACTTTCCCATCCCCCTGCTCACCCCTGCTAGAACTTCTACTCCTGCTGAATTGGTTTGTGTTGAGTCTATAACATTCTGATGCCCTGCACTGATTCTGTCTGCCATGAATTTTTTCTACCCAGGCCACCATTGACCTGGTGATCGGCTATGATCCACCTTCAGCTCCACATCCGGATGACCCCAGTGGGACCAGCGTGCCAGGCTTGGGAGGTAAGCTGACCCTCCTGAAGGCCCAGCCTACACCAGGGAGGATCTACTAATGGCACACAAGGACTCTTCAAGGAAGCTCTCCTTGTCACTATGCTCTCTGTAGCTCCCTGCCCACCTAGACAGGGCCCCATGAGGCAGGTGGAGCTGCCCTGAACTGGACATTACAAGAGTTTACCAAATGCCCTTCAAAGGAGAGGGGACAGCAAGGCAGTCCTTTACTGTTGCCAAAATTCGGTGACAGAATACCGGTGCCAGATTAAATCTTGGAGACAGAGTTTTGGGTGAAGTAGAAAGAAATAGCTTTATTGCTTTGCCAGGCAGAGGGGGCCACAGGGGGCTGATGCGCTCAAGATTGTGTGTCCCACCCTGGAGGGGGTAGTGAGGAATCTTATAATGTTCAAGGAGCAGGGCGTGATCAGCTCGTGGGCATTCTTCTGATGGGTTGATGGTGAGGTAATTGGGAGTCAGCATTATCAACCTCCTGTTTCCAGCGGGTCTGGGGTCTGCGTGCTTGTGGACAGCATACAGTTAACTTCTCCCACCTGGTGGGGGGCTTCAGTGTCTGCAAAGCAGCTCAAAGGACACAGCTCAGAATAGTATCTGTAGTCCTTGAGGAAGAACTAAAGGTCCTTGACTTTGTTTAACAGCTAAAGTATTATTATTTTGTCTTGCTTGACTGTTCTTTCTTTCTGCATTTTCTCACTTCTCTGATTAAATTTGTTCTGTGACTAAAGTTTTTCTACAGACAAAAGGCAGGCGGAGGACATGGGCGGGGTCTGTTCTGGGAAGGCCTCATAGGGTCCTGCTTGGTTACATGACTGAGCAGCCTCACGTGAGCCCATCCAGCAGAAGGTCCCAGGCAGGGCTTTGCTTTGTAGCTTGCACCCCATACACTGTTGCTGGTTCTGAGTCTCAGGAGTGGCCTGTACTCTCTTCACGTGTCTTCACCTCCTAAATGTGCCATCGCCAGGCTGTGCTCTCAGCCACCAGTCTCGTGGTCGGAGCCCTTGGATTGGAGCCTCTCTCTCCCTTGGCCCTGACCCCCTCCCGCCTCCGAACAGCCCCTCGGTCCTTTAACCAAGTGCTTCCTGCCGCACAGCCCACCTTGTGCTCCTTGTTCACGGACGTGGGTTGTGGGTCACTCAGGGTCACCAGATACTGCTTTGGATGGGGTTGGGGCGTGGGACTCGGGGTGGGTTTTGGGCCGCAGGTGGAGGGCAGTCTACAAGACAGTCAGGCGTTTCACACAGCTGAGTCCGACCTCCTCTTAGCGTCTTTCCAGGGTGACGGGATGCTAGACGTGTCTCTGTAGCTTCCTCTGCGTTGAGGGGTCTCACCAGACGCCCCCGTCTTCCCAGCCTTGGCGTGCACCCCAGGGAGGGAGGGCCCACTCGCCCCGCCTTGAAATCCCTCATCCTGGGTGGGCACCCTGGCCCTGGTTCCTGCCAGGCCTGGCTCTTCCGGTCCTGGCTTCTCTGAGTTTTTCTTGGTTCTGAACTCAGCTCTCTGGTCACCTGAGGGGTCTCCTTGGCACCTGTGGCAGCACCTCCCTTTCTGCCCTGTGATGTCTCTGCCCCCTTCCTGTGTGACGTCTTGTCTGCCTCAGCCCCATCCCAGCCATTGCCCCTGCTCGCCCAGCCCAAAGATGACCCGATATTAAGGTTTGGGCCCATTAATTGACCATGTAGTTGTGTGTCCAGCATGGGTCACCTGGCCCCTTCTTCCTTGGGGACATTTGGGCCTGACATAGCCCCTTACCTCTTATGAGGGTACCAGCACATCAGCAACGCGCTCTGTCTCCACCCCCTGCCCACCGGCACCACGGGCACGCTGCTCTGTCCTTGGACACTCTCGGCCCCGCAAGGGCCCTGTGGTGGCTTGAGAACATCTGTGGCTCCCTTTGCTGCCGGAGCAGTGATGACAGATACACCACAGAGGAAACAGCGCAGTCCTGAGCAGCACGCCAGCAGGGGCTGAACCAAGTGGTCCAACCAATTTCTTTCTCCTCCGCCGATGCCCGCTGTCACCAGCGTTTGCTTCGGCCTCGGAAGGACAGTAGGAACTTACGGGCCCAAAAGGGCAGCACCAACTGGTGGGCTCTCTGGTGTAGCCTCTGAATTGGGAGGACCAGGGTGCCTTTTCTTACACTGATATTTTTCCTAAGCCAGATCCTATTTATTAGTTTCCTAAGGCTGCTGTAATAAAGTACCACAAACTGGGTGGCTCAAACTATAGAAATGTATCCTCTCGCAGTTCTGGGTTCTAGAGGTCTGAAATCAAGGACTCTTAAGGGAAATTCGGTTCCATGCCTGTGTCCTAGCTTCTGGTGGTTGCTACCAATCCTTGGTGTCCCTTGGCTTGTAGACCCATCACTCCAGTCCCTGCCTCTGTCATCACACAATGTTCTCTCTGTGTGTCTCTGTCTTCACATGGTGCTCTGTGTGTCCATGTCCAAATTTCTCACGTCTTATATGGATACCAGTCATTGGATTCGGCCCACCCTAATCCAGTGTCCTCTCAGGTTAACTTGATTACATCTACAAAGACCCTATTTCCAAATAAGATCACATTCTGAGGTTACAGATGGGCAAGACTTTTGGGAGGACACTATTCAGCCCTGTATACTGGTAGATAAAAGACAGTTTCATTATGTTTATTCCATTTTAAGAGCCAAAATGTTAAATGGGCCCTTTTGAGGTACCCCTTGAGCCGGGCCTTTAGGAAAAAAATAGCACTGAGGTTCATTCAAGTAGAAAGAGTAAACTTATAGTTTACAGTGAACTGGCATCACACGACTTCTTAGTATTTATGGGGTACAGAAATTGGTTGCTGGGTTTCCTTACCCATTGCTCAGTGCTGCAGTGAGGGTGGTAATTCTTTAAAATAAAGCTCCTCCCCTCCAGGAACTTGCAGTCCAGGTTTGGAGACAAGACTTTTTTTTCCCTGAAGGTGTAACGTTATGGATAAGAGCAAGGGCTTTGGGGTCACACTAGCCTAGGTTAGATGCTATGTCTATTGTTAATTAGCTGTGTGACCTTGGGTAAGTCACTAAACTTGTCTGAATCTCAGTTACTCTACTGTAAGGTGGGGGAGAACAGTAGCACATCATGAAGTGGTTGCAAGGATTAAATGAGATAATGCATAGAAAGCACTTAGCCCAGTGCCTGGCATAGAGTAAGTTCTACCTTAATGTGGTCTTTATTATTATTATTATCACAAAAACAATTCTGGGTAGCTGTAGTTATGAGCTCAGTTGAGTGCCACAGTCTGTATGAACATTCAAATTGTTTCCTCTAAAAAGCAGAGTTATTAGAAAAGAATGATCTGCTTTGGCTCAGAGTCATGTTGAGATGACTAAATGTTTTTTTGTTAAATATCTTAAAAAAGGGGGGTGGGTTGTGTCCTAATGGACCAGGAAGACTTTGAGAATAAGCAATTTATCAAGCGGTTGGGAGTATAGGGGGAGGTCCCTTCTCCTGAGATGGACCCTTGTAAGCCCAAGCTCAGAAAACACGCCATTTCCCCAGAGCAAAGACTGCTTCCTTAGAAATGAGAAAAGCACTGACTCTTGAAATTTTAAACCCACTGGGGAGAAAACCCTTGCCATCCAGGCTCCCTTTGCCCAAGGCTCCTCTCCTCACCTTTTGGGTTGTCTTGGCAGCACAAGTCAAGCTCCAGCAGTGCTTGTGGACTGAGTCCCCCATCCTTTTAGGAAGCTAGCTGGTTTCCAGCGGTTTCCAATGGCAGGTGGCCAAGGTCTGCCTCAGAAGTTCTTTTTAATACCTGATACTGCTGGACGGAGATAGGAAATGAGCCAGAACTTGGGTTCCTTTTATTTGGATTTCAAAGAACATTAGCAAGTGCTGGCCTGCAAATGAGCTGTGTCCGCAGGGCAATTTTATGTTTAAGTGTGAAATGACAGAGTGAAATTTATTTATTTGAAAAATGAACAGGTTTCTTTGATCTGGAAGTGCTATCTTTGTTCTATGAGATTAACATTCACCACAGCTGGTGGCGTGGTGAATAATGATTTCATAATCTGGCTAAAAGAAACTTAAAAAAATCTTTTAATGTCCTAGATTATCTGGATTTTTTTTTAACTTTTTTTTATTTGGCTGCATAGGGTCTTAGTTACAGCACGTGAGATCTTTCGTTGCAGTGCGTGGGCTCCAGAGCTCATGGGCTGAGTAGTTGTGGCATGCGGGCTCTCTAGTTGTCCCGCAGCAAGTAGGATCTTAGTTCCCCGACCAGGAATCTAACCTGCGTCCCCTGCATTCAAGGCGGATTCTTAACCACTGGACCACCAGGGAAGTCCCTATCTGGATGTTTTAAGATAAAACTTTTTTTGTCTTAATGTGAAATTCAACTAAGCAAAGATATCTTTGAGTACTTAGTACAACTCCATGTTAAGGAAGACACTAAGGAAAAAAAACCAACACCTTACAGTCTTGGGGGAAATAAGAGCAATAAACATGAGACAGAAATAACAGCAAGGCAGGCACACCTCCTGCCATCACAGACCTTAACATAAACAGAACATCTGGCCAAGAAACTGGTTTTTTTCACTTTCCTTAAATTGACTCTTTAAAAATCTTTACCATTTTTTATAAAAGTAACGAGTCCACTCCCTCTAATTTAAATATCAATAGATCTTTTCAAATTTTAAATCATGAACTCATTGGGGGTGTTTTTTGAGTTCAAAAGCATATTTGCTTATAAAAATATAAACATCACAGGGAATATAAGACACAGGAACATACAAATCTCTCGTAGTCCCAACCTACGATAACCACTATTCACCACGACTGATATTGATTTTAAAGGTTACCATCCACATAGTGGGATCTGCAAAGAAGAAATTTGAAATGTTAATGATAGAACACAAAAGTGAAGATTTTCAGGAAAATTCACCTCTGTAAGTTGAAGAAACTAATTATGACCGTAGACCACGGGAATTGAATACTTCAGAGGTTCGTGGGTTTTTGTCTTTCGTTTTTTTAAGGCTGTTTTTTAAGAGAAGTTTCAGGTTTACCACAAAATTGAGAAGAATATACAGAGATTTCCCGAATGCCCTCTGCCCCCACGTATGCCTAGCCTTCCCCATTATCAATGTCTCTCACCAGAATGGTGCTTTTTTTTTTTTAACAAAGGATGAACCTGCATGGACGCATCGTAATCACCCAAAGTCCGTCGTTTACCTTAGAGTTCACGTTTGGTGTTTTACGTTCTACAGATGTGGACAAATGTATAATAGTCTATATCTATCATCATAATATCATACAGAATATTTTAACTGCCCTAAAAATCATCTGTGCTCTGTATATTCGTCGTCTTCCCGCACACACCCCCAACCTTTGGTAACCACTGATCTTTTTATTGTCTCCATAGTTTTGCCTTTTCCAGAGTATCACAGAGTTGGAATTATACAGTATGCAGTCTTTTCAGATTGGCTTCTTTCACTTAGTAATGTGCATTTAAGTTTCCTCCATGTCTTTTCATGACTTGATAGCTCTTTTTTCAGTGCTGTATAATACTCCATTGTCTGGATGTACCACAGTTTAGTTATCCGTTCACCTACTGCAGGATATCTTGGTTGCTTCCAAGTTTGGCAATTATGAGCAAAGCTGCTATAAGTTTCCGTGTGCAGGTTATCCATGTGCAGGTTTTTGTATGGACCTAAGTTTTCAACTCCTTTGGATAAATGCCAAGGAGCATGATTGCTGGGTGATAGGGTAAGAATATGTGTAGTTTGTAAGAAACCACCAAACTGCCTTCTGAAGTGGCTGTACCAGTTTACATTCCCACCAGCAATGGATGAGAGTTCCCGTTGCACCAACATTTGGTGTTGACCGTTCTAATAGCTGTGTAGTGGTATCTCATTGTTTTAATTTGCATTTCCATGATGACATATGATGTGGAACATCTTTTCCTATGCTTATTTGCTAACTGCATATCTTTGGTGAGGTTTCTGTTAAGGTCTTTGGCCCATTTTTTACAGGTTGTTTGTTTTCTTATTGTTGATTTTTTTTTAAATTAACTTATTTTTTGGCTGCGTTGGGTCTTGGTTGCTGCGTGTGGGCTTTATCTAGTTGTGGCAAGCGGGGGCTACTCTTCATTGCGGTGTGCAGGCTTCTCATTTGCAGTGGCTTCTCTTGTTGCGGAGCATGGGCTCTAGGCTCATGGGCTTCAGTAGTTGTGGTACGCAGGCTCAGTAGTTGTGGCTCATGGGCTCTAGAGTGCAGGCTCAGTAGTTGTGGCACATGGGCTTAGTTGCTCTGCGGCATGTGGGATCTTCCCAGACCAGGGCTCGAACCTGTATCCCCTGCATTGGAAGGTGGATTCTTAACCACTGCACCACCAGGGAAGTCCCTATTGTTGAGTTTTAAGATTAAGAGCTGTTTGTATATTTTGGATAACAGTCCTTTATCACATGTGTCTTTTGCAAATGTTTCCTCCACTTCTTGGCTCGTTTTCTAATTCTCTTGATATTGTATTTCACAGAGCAGAAGTTTTTAATTTTAATGAAGGCCAGCTTATCAATGATTGCTTTCATGGATCAGGTCTTTGGTTTGTATCTAAGGGGTTCCCTTTTAAGGAATGCTTTCCTGAAGCTCTTATTTCAAAATGACAAAGGTTGAAGAGCCTGGGGCATAGGTGGCTTAACTGAAAGTGTGTGGTGTCAGAAGGTCTGCTTTTCATTGCCTGCCTCTGAGACTTTCCCCATGACAGAGGGGTGGGCTGACTCAGGCCACTGGCTTGACCTTCTGAAAACCTGTTACTTTGCCAACTTGATTTGCCAGATGTCATTTAACTTGACTGGAGCCTACATCCCCATGACCAGAATAAACTACTTTTAAAATCTCACATCTATTTTTGAAGAACAATCTGTTAAAAGTATACATTGTTCAATGCTAGAAGTGCAAAAAAGAAAAAAAAAAAGAAAAAAAACGAAAAACATTCATAGCCAGAGTTGGCCACTTCAAATTCATTTCATTCCATGAACACCAGAGTCACTTTGCTTGAAGTTAAATTCAATCTGGTTCAGAAAACGTTTACTGATACCTGTCTGTAGAGCATACAGAGGTGAGAAAGGTATTGTTTGCCACCAGGAGCTTGTGTTTCAGTAGAAAGGTAAGATATAAACATGAATAACTATAGGTCAGAGCTGAATCTAATAAATTCCTCAAGGGAAGACTAAGCTAATTATTATGTGGGAAACAATTTCTTAGAGAAAGTGCTTTTTCAGCTGTGTATTTCAACTGTGTATCCTTACCACCTAGTACAGCACTTGGAAAACCACAATGTCCAATAAATGCATGGTTGATTGAATGAATGAATGAATGAGTGAATGATGGATGAGCAATAGATATGGTTTAAATTTTTGTTCAAGAGGTGCATTTTGGTGAACACTAGTGTATAGGCCAAAGTGACTGATTCATTCAGAGGAGTAATAAAAGGGAAGCATGTTCCTGAGGGCCGGGAGTGCCAGACTGAGACATTTGTCCTTGATGAACAGACCTTGAGGATCCATGGGAAGTTTTCTGAACAAGGCACTGTCTTGTTCAGAACTGCCCTGGAATGTGATCAATGTGTTAGAACATCATTGCAGGCACTGTTTCCACGATTAGGTCTCTAATTGGCTTTGTCCAACAAACTGATTGTATTAGGCCATTTTCCTGCCCCCCCCCCCCCCGCAGGATATTTAGGAAAGTTGAAGTGATGATAATAAACAAGTGGCTCTTTAATTTTAGAGACATAGTAAAATCATTGGGGGAAATCTTTAAATGTGCAGATTTCCAGCACCTATCTCCAGAGGGTCTAATTTAGCTGATCTGAAGGGGAACCCCCCAATCTGTATAGTTAACACGAGCTTCCAGGAGATCCTGATGAAGGCTGATTATGCAGCTCACTTTGAGAAGCCATGGAGTTGAGCATTTTACCTGGTTAACATTATCTTGTCCTGATCCAGGCAGAGCTCTTTGGGCAGCATTTCCTAGCTTGGCTCACAGCCTCCATCAGTCAAAGGTAGATGCTGCCAGAATTTCCCTGCCAGCCTGTGTTTGCATCACTGTTTGGTTACAGGCACTTTTACGGTACCTTTGCTTTGGTCAATGTATTGGAACTGTTCCCAAAGATTCTCAGGGCCCATATAGTACCATTTACCCAAAAATCAGAGTGAAAGGTAATGAATTGCTTATGGTTGAATGCAGGTATTTATTTATATGACTTTTAGCATGTTAGAAACCCAGCAAAGTTATTATTCAACATTCCAGCTAAATCAGCATATTATCTCCAAAATGTCTTCATGCTTAGAAACTTACTCTCTCGTGTTCTGCTTTGTACTTTTTAACTTCCACTGATGATACCATACCAGCCTTCTCCTGATTTTGCAATGACCTTTGGCCCAAGGTAATTAAATTCTGCCTTAACCAGTACGACCATTTAACAAGACCTCGTCATGAGAAGCAAAATTAATATCACAGGAAGAGATTGGCATTCTAGGACTCTGGAAAAACAGGGTTGCTGTGGGGAAATAGTAAATATTGACAAAAAAAATAAAGCAAAAATATTCATAAAGAAAGGCGTCTCCATCAAGGAATGGAAGAGGATTAGGTGGGATCGTGGCTCAATTAGTGCTTAGGTGGAAGAGATGAGAGGCATGGGAAGTGTTTGGATAAAGAAGCCTGCTGGCTAGGGTAGTACTAGCCACCCTGATTGCCTATTTTCTCTGTGAAATAAGAAGGAAGGTCGTTAGCTGATGGTGAGAAGGATAGAGAGAATGTTGGAAGCTTTCAAGGTGCAAAACAGGTGGGAGTTCAGAAAGGTGAAGGGATTTGACCTTGTTGGCTAATCAATGGCCGTTTCAAACCAGGATTTAGGAGAACTTGGACATAGGTACTTTGGAAACATGGTAGGATAGCTGGGCAATCCTGTGAGTCCACTGAAGGTTTGAGATCATGAAATTAAAGTGACACTAGTCAGTAAGGTGTGTGTTCAAGTTCAGTTACCTTTGTGAATGAGTATAGTAAGTGGAGAGTCAAATGAACCAGGTGAGTACGATGAAGTGAGGGGAAGGGAGGGATTGAGGGGCACTTAGAGGAGCGATTGCAGTGTTAGATCCCAGAATCTAACAGGTTAGGAGAAAAGGACATGAAGTGGGGGACAGGGGATGTGATGTGGTCCATAGATTGGGGCAGCCTGTGTGACTGCACACTGTGGACTGGAGTCATAGAAAGAACAAACTGGAAAGATACAAAAGATGGCCACTGGAGTCCTGTCTACACAGAAACTCAGGATGTGATCTTTTTGAGAGTAGGGTCTTTGCAGATGTAATCTGTTAAATGAGGTCATACTGGATTAGGGCAGGCCCTAAATCCAATGACCGGTGTCCTTATGAGAGTAGGTGAGAACCCACAGACACACAGGGGAGAAGGCCATGTGACAACAGAGGCAGAGGTTAGAGTGATGCAGCCATGAGCCAAGGAACACCAAGGATTGCCAGGAGCCACCAGCTACTAAGAGGCAAGGAAGTCTTTTTCTCTAGAGGCCTCTAAGGGAGCATGGCCCTGCCAACATCTTGATTTTGGAATTCTGGGTTTTGGAACTGTCAGAGAAATTTTGGTTTGTTTTTTTTTTTTTTTTTTTTGTGGTACACGGACCTCTCACTGCTGTGGCCTCTCCCGTTGCGGAGCAGAGGGTCTGGACGCGCAGGCTCAGCGGCCATGGCTCACGGGCCCAGCCGCTCCGCGGCATGTGGGATCCTCCCGGATCGGGGCACGAACCCGTGCCCCCTGCATCGGCAGGCAGACTCTCAACCACTGCACCACCAGGGAAGCCCAAATTTTGGTGGTTTTAAGTCACCCAGTTTGTGCTACTTTGTTACAACAGCCCTAGGAAGCAAATACAACCAGCAACTTCCTATTCAGTCAGCAGTTCCTAACTTACTGTTGCCTTTTGTGGTCATGAAACACTCATACTTTGTAGATCCTCTTGGCTGTGTTCCAGGGCATGCCTGGGTCTCAGTATGGGGCAGGGCACGCCAGTTCAGTGGCTAATGTTGGGTAATTTCACAGCTTGTGCAGAAGGGTGTGTTCGGCAGTGCCCTAAGGGCCCTGGTCATTCTTTGTGGAACACTTAGGGTGTTAGCATTGTTTAATTCTGTGCGGCTTCCTGCCACATAAAGGGGCGATTTCCTGCTCAGACAGCCTTTTGCTGCTACGTAGAGATGCAGGTGGTAGACAGGACTTGGTGTGGTTTCCCTCTGATCCATCCCTTCAGCCTAAAGTCTGACAGTAGAAGGTTTCCAGAAGAAATTGGCTCTTTGTTACCTGCAGTCTGTTTCTGGAACATCCATCAAGAGCTTAAAGAGGATTTGTTCAGAGTCCAGCACCACAAAGGGCTACGATTTACCCCTTCTTTTGCCATAAACAACCACCAACCCCAAGTGGAACAGTCCACAGCAGGGAGGAAATCTCACTTGGGCCCAAGGTGGTCCAAGAAAGTTCATGTTAGTTGTTGGAGGAGCCTTAAAGTCATGTGGCCCAGCCATTGCCCAGTCTGGAACAGGTTTGCACAGGGGAGCCTGACTGTCCGTGCTTCCCTGAGGCTGGTGCCAGGGTTGGGAAGAGTGCCCTCCCCCCTCCGGCATCTGGGTGCCCTCTCCCGCGAGCCTTGTGGGAGCTTTGCCAAACTGCTGGAGAACTCTAGAAGGCTCAGGCAGGGGTCAGGATGTCCTCATTCGTTTGTTTCCTCAATCCACATTCATCAAGCCCCTGCTATGTACTAGAAGGGTGCGTGTCAGGCACAGGGCAGGTACAAAGAAGAAAAGGGCAAGCCCCCAGCTTCTGAAGAGTGGATGGTAGTGGGGAGGTGCACAGGTTAATAACAGGTACAAGACTGGTGAGGACTGGATAGAACAATGTGTGGTAGACACGAGAGGGGGGGGGACTCACTCTATCCGGTGGGGGTGGTGGGGACAGACCAAGACAGTATTTCATCTGGAACTTGAGGGAGGTGAGGAACCTGCCTGGTAGAGAAGAGGAAGGACATTCTGAGAGCTTGAATCCGGGCCCCAGGCAAACCCTTCTTTTGAAGCCTCTTAAGGAATAGGGAAGAGGAGCCTCTTAAAGAATAGGGAAGAGGAGGCCCACGCAGAGGTAGCTATTCTCCGCTTGTGGCTTCTGTGGGGTTTCCTGGTGTCGTGACAAAGATGTTGAGGAACTAGGAGCACAGCATCACCTTCACCTTCACCTTCAGCCTGGTTCTAGATCCAGTCTTAAACCAGTGAGGGAGGGCAAAGATGTGGTCTTGGTTTTAGCTCACCTCCTAATAACCTAACAAGTTGCTTCAGCTTTCTGGACCTCAGTTTTTCTACCTATAAAATGGGGTGAGGGGCAGGTTAGATGAGGATCTTTAAGGTCCCTTCTAGTCTAAATTCTGCGGGTCTGTGACTCCTTGAAAGACTGAAGTGTGGCTCCAGAGAATGTTGGGTCAACAGAACCAGAGGGCTGAGGAACAGAGCGGGAATGCACACTTGATGAATTGGAGACAAAGAGGGGGGCCTCGAAAGACCCTGAAAATATTTAGTCAGAGTGCCAGCAGGAGAGCTGCACAATTCAGAGAAGTATGCGTGGACCCTAGTGTCCAATGCCATGGAAGGTGAAGCATGAGGATTCAGAAAAGGGCCCTGAGCTTGGCAAGAAGAGGTTCACGGTTGACCTTTGCAGAACAAGTGCCGGGCTTAGATGGGACGAGAATGAATGGAGGGGTGGTGAGGGGGAAGTTTCCTCCTGGACTAAACTCTGAGGCAGTACACTGGGGGGACCTTTTACTTCCTTGTGGTCGCCCCTTTCTTACGCTAGGCCCTGTCCCCTGTGCTGCTCACTCGCTGCCCCCCACCCCCACCCCTTAACTGCTCGCTAGGAAGTGCTCCAACAAAACTGACTTCTCAACAAAACTAAAAAAAAAAGAAGAAAAAGGAAGAAAAGATTAATTTGCTGGGTTGTGCTTTGTGCCAGGCACGGTATTAAAGGCCTTGCATATAGATTAATTTTATTTTTACAATAATCTAGTGGTAAATACTATTATTTCCCCCTTTTTACAAATGAGGAAACTGAAACAGAAATTAAGAGACTTACTCAGACTCACATAGCTCAAAACTGGGATTCCAACCCCAACAGCATGACTCCAAAGCCCAAGCTTTAAGAGCCGTGCTACATGGCGATTTGATGGAACTAATTCATACTATGATGTGAGTGACTGGCCATATTGAAATTGTCTCCTACGTGATCTTGCATTGTAAAGGAGGAGGTTCAAGATCCAAAGGTAGGGAGTGCAGATGCTGGTATTTTTTAGACAAGGTAGTTAGTTGGTCTTCTAGTCTCTCTTAAATTATATTGTACAGATTACCAGGAGTTCAAACTTTTTGTCTATTAAGAAAAAAATAACTGAAGTTTGTCATTGAGTTTTAAAGAGTTTGTGAATAATAAAAAGGGGAGATATAGAAGGCAGAGTTGATTTTTGTTATTTTAGGAGAGAAAGATCTGTGTATATCTGAAGGCAGAGGGGCGGTCCCTATGGGGAAGGAGCCACTGGAGGTACTTGAAAGGGGGGACATTTAAGGGGTCCCCAAAGAATCAGCAGGGAGTGGGATCTCAGGCATGGGGAGGGGGTTCACTTGAAACACATTTTCCCCCTGAGTGTGAAGAGAAGCTAGGGGACAGATGTGTATGGAAGTGACAGACCAGGAGGATGAAGGGAGTGCATGATGACCAGCTTGGTCTCCATGGCAAGAAACTGGGGGTGAGTTTCTCGTCTGCCATGAGGGTGGAGAGGGCATTTGCGAATCAGGAGGCTCAGGCAGAAAGGAGACCGTACATAAACCTCATGAGTAAAGATCTAGAGAAAAGATCTGTAGTGGGAAGGGTGGAGTTGAAGTATCCCCTGCAAGGCTTCAATTTTCCCCAGCATTTCCCCACCTTGCCGTCCTACTGCAGGAAGGCCCCTGACCTCAGGCAGGGTTCCCAGGTTAGAACTGAGTGATTCCTGGCTGGGTCCATTCGCACCATCTCCTCGCTCTCCCCATGGCCTCTGACGTTCCCCCGTCACCTTGAAGACAGCCTGAATGAGTGCTCTGATGCACGTGAACACATTTTCCTCAAGAAGCAGTATCTGAGTCACAACTCATCCCAAGTCAGTGTCACCAAGAAGTGTCTCCTTCACCTGCTGCCTCAGGAACACGGAAAACCCTCTTGGGTCCAGGAAACCAGAGTGTTCAGATGCATGCAGGGTGAGGGCCATCTCTGACTGATCCCTTTTTGGTGTTTTAGGAGAAGAAGAGGAGGGTGGTGGTGATGAGGACGGGTTGGACAGTACGGTCAGGGGCCCAGGGCCCAGGGGGCCGGGACGGATGGTGTCGGAAGCTCACCTTGCCCGGAGGCTCACAAAAGGGAAGAACAGCCGGTGGATGCTGTCCAACAAGCCACAGGACTTCCAGGTAGGACAGCCCGAGGGGCCGTATTCCCGTTGTACTAACACTGTTGTCCAGCTTCTGGCAATTGTGGTGTTGCCGGAAGAGCTTCTGCCTGTGGGCAGTGGCTCAACTAATAAAAAGAGATGTCAGGGCACAAACCCAATAAGGAGAGCTCCCCGTCTTTCTTCTGCAAGCAGCAGTAGATGTAGTCAATCCACATGAGGCTCTTCAGAGAAATAAAATCCCCTTCGGTGGTAGGAAAGAGCTAATCAAAGAATAGAGTCACAGGTATTGTGTTTTTCACAGCTCTGGCGACTTCCTTGGGAGACAGCCATGGATTGAGTTGGTACCTCTCAGGGCTCAGGAAGACCAAGTAGGAGGCTGGGGTCTGAGCAGCAGCCTCCGTCGTGTCCTGTGCTTTCCTGGGCCAGCTCTGGACTATTGCAACCCCACTACTGATCTTGGTTTTTGCAACCCAACCCCAGTTCCCATCATGAGAATGAGCGCAGGTGGCTGCCCCCAGTCTGCAAGCACAGGACATTGCAAGGCTGCGCTGGCCTGGTTTCAGCGGTCCTGACAGTTGAACGAGCTGAGGCCACACCTGAGGATTCTCTTACATGCCGTGCTGGGAAAGGCTCAGTGACGACTCCTCTCCTGTGCTTGTAGATCCGTGTCTGGGTGATCGAGGGCCGGCAGTTAAGTGGCAACAACATCAAGCCTGTGGTCAAAGTCCACATCTGTGGCCAGACCCACCGAACAAGAATCAAGAGAGGGAACAATCCGTTTTTTGATGAGGTAAACAGGTGAATGCATGTCCTGCTCTGTGAGTCTGTTTTATTTATATGCACCTTCCCGGCTTCCACCCACCTCTCCCCAGTTCCCTGTGGGAGGGGAACACCTGTGCACGCACAGTACAAAGTTCCGGTGTTAAACGTTCTGCTCTAAGAACCACTGGGTCTTGAAATCAAGTGGCCTGCTTTGTCGCTGGTTCTCAGAGCTGCCAGTGTCTTTCCGCTGGTTTTGCAACAACTTCTGGAGGGAGACCTTTCTAATGGGTCCTCGCAACCCTTACGATGGAGCACACAAAGCACTTACACCTGCCTTTGCTCTTTTTAATTAGCAGATGTCTCTGAGGGGTGACTCCATGTAACTAAGTAACCCGATTTTCAAAGGTGTCAAAACCTACTTGACTATAAAAATAATACAGGTTAAAAAAAGCAATTATGAGCAAAAAGGGTTTTTTCCTCCATACTGACGTTGTAGCCTGTTCTGTTGACCTCTTCTGCAACACTCCTCAAAAATACTGAATACCTTGACAGTTGTCTTCAATGCCACAAAACTCCACGTTTAGGACTCTGAAGAGAAATGATAAGTTTGGGGAATTTTTCGGAGTCCAGCCTTACTCTGCTGAGGAGATGCATTTCTGAGGTTCCTTGGGTCTCATGCTCTGGTCTCTGAGGCCAGGCCCTTGGTACCACAGGTCCTCTTAGTTCCCTACAGCTTGTAATCCCAGCCCTGGCTCTGGTGTTGGTTTTTTTCTGACCTCTATTCACAAAAGGAACCGGTTTCTTCCATGTGGTGCTCCTGTTTCTTTCCCTTTGTTCAACCTGGACCCCAGCTTTTCAAAAGCCCCGTCTTATTCTCACCTCTAACTTCTTAGATGAATTGCAGGCAACAGCAGGCAGCTAGGTAGTGTCAAAGCTAACACAGAGGTGGGTGCATATGGAGATGGGGCACTGGAAGTGGACTTCGGGAAAGGCTGGGAGAGAGTCACGTTGGAGGACAAGACAAGATTGCAGGGAGGATGAGATATGGGACGACTTGATGCCTAGAGCGTAGGACCCATCCAAGTGTTTATAATGCAGGACAAATATTTACTCAACCTCATTCCGTAGGAATCTCCAGCTCAGAATTTTCCATTTTAATGAATTCTTTTGAGAGTAGATCTCTTGGTAAAAGGGAAGAATCAAATAACTGATTCTCAGACCAATTCATAAATCAATAAAAGGATTTTACTAAAAAATCCCTAGTTTACACACATATTCTTAACCAAGTGATTAAACTTGGTATCACCAATAATGGGACAAATGGACATGTGTGTCCTGATGTGATATAATGTAAGTAATCAGCGTCATCTGTGTCATTTCTTGTCCAATGGTCAACTTGAATCTAACAATGAGGAAAAATTGACAGAAATCCAGATTGTGAGATATTCTGCAAAACAACTGGTCTTGATAGAAATAAACAACAAAAATAAGCCAGGAGTATTGTTCTAGATAAAAGGAAACTAAAAAGATACAACAACCACATACAATGTAAGACCCTTGAGTGAATCCTAGATTTATTTATTTACTTATTTATTTTATTCTAGATTTTAAAAAGGCTAAAAAGAACTTTTTTCAGGAAAATTGTAGAAATTTGAAAATTGACTATGTTACATGTTAAATTTCTTGGGTGTGATAATTATATTATGGTTTTATGAAAAGATATCCTTGCTCTTAGGAGATGCATGCAAATGTATTTTTAAGGAGTGAAGTGTTATGTTATCTAGAACCTCCTTCCAGATAGTTCAGTTAATAAAAAAAAGTGACAAAGCCAAAAGCTAGTGTCCCAAAACGATGACAATTGGTGAACATAGGTGAAAGATGGTGTTTATTTACAATTTTCATTTTTTTCTGTGAATTTGAAATATTTCTGAGTAAAAAGTAGAAACAAGTCTCAGTTTAAGTAAATGCTCAGTCTTTCTCTCTTAGGACGAAAGTTTATTGGCACATAAACTTTGGCTTTATGGTACAACTTTTTTATACCCAATTTTCATTTCCCAGGAATCAACCTTAAACTTAACTGTAACAATGAGTTAAAATGTGGTCTCTACCGACTCTACTGAGGCCCTAACATCTAATGGGCAGAGTTGGCTTTAAAGGTGTTTTGTTAGAAAGAAAAAAATTAGAGTCACTGGATAGAAACAATAGCGCTAAAAATGGAAGAGAATTAACCTCAACTTTCCAGACATGCAAGCCTTAAGCACATGAAATAACCTTAGATCTCTTTTTTTCCCCTTAATTAATTAATTAATTTTTTGGCTGCGTTGGGTCTTTGTTGCTGCTCAGGCTTTCTCTAGTTGCAGCGAGCGGGGGCTACTCTTCATTGCGGTGGCTTCTCTTGTTGTGGGGCACGGGCTCGCGGGGCACGGGCTCGCAGGGCACGGACTCTAGGCATGTGGGCTTCAATAGTTGTGGCACGCGGGCTCAGTAGTTGTGGCTCGTGGGCTGTACAGCACAGGTTCAGTAGTTGTGGCGCTCGGGCTTAGCTGCTCCATGGCATGTGGGATCTTCCTGGACCAGGGCTCGAACCCGTGTCCCCTACACTGGCAGGCAGATTCTTAACCACTGCGCCACCAGGAAGTCCCTGCCTTAGATCTTTAGTTACCTAGTAGATGTCTGGTCCCAAATGAACAATTTTATTTAGTTAAAAAAACACTACAGTTGTTACTTAACTTTTTTTCCTTTTTCTGACATGCAGAGTTTAAGGTGAAGCTCATGACACTTAACCTAAGGGCCTTTTCCAAGGTCCTTCAGTGGGTTCACGTGGTCACACCTAATTTGGGGTTGTGTCTTGTAGTTTTTTAGGAAGGCCCCCCCCCCGCAAATTGTAGCATCAGATCCCACTAAACCTTAGACTACCCCTGCTGACATTGAAACATTTTTCTCTCGTTTCAACAGTTATTTTTCTACAATGTCCACCTGACTCCTTCTGAATTGATGGATGAGGTCATCAGCATTCGGGTAAGGGGGCCACGGAGTAGGAGGGTAGCACTCACTAACTGCCGGATGAAGCCGATAATCTTTCCACTGCTCTCCTTTCTTCCAGGTTTATAATTCCCATTCTCTGCGGGCAGATTGTCTGATGGGGGAATTTAAGGTGGGTGTCAACTCTCTGTTTCATTCAACTTACATCAGAGATGGGCACTTTCATAATGAGGAATCTGATTCCCAGCCAGGTCTCAGGATGCCCATCTTGGTGACATCTTAAGGTTATGTGTAAGGCATTGATGCTATGATTGTTGAAGGCTGGACATGAATGCCTTGGGCGCTGGAAGCCAGTTGAGTGTCCCCTGACCTGGGTCTAGTCAGCTTCCAAAGTACAGCACTTACCAGTGTCCTAAAGCAAGATGCCCAGAAACTGGCACACCAGGGCCCTTCACAGAGTTCCTGCTGTGGATGGAAGCCAGTGAACTGCTACAAAGGGAAGGGTGCTTGACTGTGGCAAGAAGCCCATTACCCAGCTCCACTTGCCAGTGGCCCAGAGCTCTATCTACAAAGCCAATTACTGTAAACCTGGAGTATGAAAGGCAAGCCAAACCAGGGAGGAGAATCAAGATGCTTTTCCAAGTAACTCACACTGCAGTTAACGACAAAGACTTGGTTGGTGCCTTCTCAGCAATTCTACGTGGAATGGGCTGCTTCTTTTTTTTTTTTTTTTTAATTTATTTTAATTTATTTAATTTATTTATTTTTGGCTGCATTGGGTCTTCGTTGCTGTGTGCAGGCTTCCTCTAGTTGTGGCAAGCGGGGGCTACTCTTCATTGTGGTACATGGTCTTCTTATTGCGGTGGCTTCTCTTGTTGCAGAGGACGGGCTCTAAGCGCATGGGCTCAGTAGTTGTGGCGCACAAGCTTAGTTGCTCTGCGGCATGTAGGATCTTCCCGGCCCAGGGCTTGAACCTGTGTCCCCTGCATTGGCAGGCGGATTCTTAACCACTGCGCCACCAGGGAAGCCCTGGGCTGCTTCTTGAAGGAAGGAGCTCCCAGTCATTAGAAGTCCTAGAAGATGACCTGGGTCTGGCAGACTGTGTTTATACACTGTCTGCCACAAACTAGCCACATGTCAACCTCTGTGATCCTTAGTTTCTTCATCTGTAAAATGGGATCATTGTGAAGACTATGCGAGATAGGATATATAAAGCACCTAACACAGCACTTGGCATACTGAAGTGCCCAATCAGTGGGTATATTAGTATTAGCATTAATCACTTGGAGAAAAAGGAGGAGGAATACTGGATAGGTGACTTCCCATAGGGTGACCAAAGTCCAGGTTTGCCTGAGACTGAGAGGTTCCACAGAATGTGAGACTTTCTTTGCTACTGGAAAAGTCTCAAGCAAACCAGGACACATTGGCCACCATGTCTCTTCCAGCTGTAAGACTAGCTCATTCATTCAAAATGATGGATTGAGAGCCTTCTATGTGTCACACATCAGGCCAGGCATTGGGTATACAGAGAGGGTAAGATGGAAATGTTGGATCTCAAAGAAATTTGTCTAGTCAAAAGCCTTATTTTTAAGTGTAATAATAACGATGGTTTCTAGAAGTGACAAAACTGATTTTAAAATCTGTTTGAACTACTTTAAATTATTTTTTCCCCAGATTGATGTCGGATTCATTTATGATGAACCTGGTAAGTAATGTTCTCCATGAACTTGAAGACTCTGAGAATCTAGAAAATTTGAGGGATCAAGGAGAATCAAAAAAATGTTTTTCTTGATTGAGAAGAGGAAAGGATACTTAGTGGGAATTATGGTAGTAGCAGTTTAGCAGGGATGGCTTTTGTTTTATTTTAGTGGTAATCATCCAAATAGTAACGAATAGATAATTTCTCTCTTTTGTTGAGGGTATTTTAACCTTTTCAAAATCAACTTATAAAACCAGTGAATAGAGCTTAGAGTCTTGTTTAAGTCATACCAGGGCAGGACGTGGGTGGGGAGTTAGGGCAAAGCAGAGGACATTAATATAGAGTCTCAGCTGGGGAATTTGGCATATCATGAAGACACATTGGAGGACATGCTTGTTTATCTTACCACAGATGAAATCACAGACCTGTCAGCTTCTCTTTAGAGTATCCTAGTCATTTTACGCCTTCTTTATTTCAGGTCATGCTGTCATGAGAAAATGGCTTCTCCTCAGTGACCCTGAAGATACCAGCTCGGGTGCTAAAGGCTACATGAAAGTCAGCATGTTGGTCCTGGGAACCGGAGATGAGCCTCCCGTGAGCCCCAAATTCTCTACCCTCTACATTTTTTTCACTAAAAAAGAGGGCTAGGAGTTAAGCCAGTGGGCACCAGTAGTTGTGAAATGGAGCCCAGCTTTCAATGAGTAACTCCAACCCTCCAGTTCCTCCAATTTTCCAGAAGTTGTTCTTTTCTTCATGACAGAAGTATTATTCCAGCTCACTTAGGCTCCATCCTGGTGTCTGAGTCAGTTTTTCATTCAGTAAAGATACGTGTGTTTTTAAGACTTCCCCGCATCACTGCATCTACAGAGCATGGCTCCCTTGCACAATCAGGCATCGTTACCTAAGGGGACAGTTGTTATTCTAGAAAATTGGGCAGCAAGCCAATGGCCAGAAAGAAATGAGAAGAACTTCAGGAGCTATCGCTCTTTCTCTCTTTCTCTACTATTTAGTGCTCAGAAGATTACAAAAGGACACATTATTTTCTTGTAGTGTATTGATCAAAGAAACATGAGCATTGATTTTGTAGAGCAGTTTTGAGGTTGAATTGGTGCTGAACTCTTAAGCCCAAAACACAGGAAATCCTAATGAAAACAGTTCTGATTGGTTTTATTTTATAAGCACCAATTTGGCTTCTTCAAGTTCTGCTTTCCTTTGTGTATAATTTGTCATCTTGTGTCCCCAATAGCCTGAGATACAAGATCGTGGTAATGACAGTGATGACGTGGAGAGTAACTTGTTACTCCCTGCTGGCATCGCCCTCCGATGGGTGACCTTCCTGCTGAAGATCTACAGAGCAGAGGACATCCCCCAGAGTATGTATCGATTTAATCCTGCCCCAGGATTGTCAGTTATCTGCGTGATTAGATGTGTTAAAATCATACTTTGAATAGTGATCGGTGCTCCCGCAGTATGTCTTTCTTCTTCTTCTTTTTTTTTTAAAGATTTTCTTGAAGGAGACATTAACTGAAGCATATGCTAATTGCCTTCCTTAGCAGTAGTTTAGGGTAATAACTTCCTGACTACAGTAGGCCTCCGTTCTTTTTTTTTTTAATTTTTATATATTTTTGGCTGTGTTGTGTCTTCATTGCTGCGCGTGGGCTTTCTCCAGTTGTGGCGAGCGGGGGCTACTCTTCGTCGCGGTGCGCGGGCTTCTCATTGCAGTGGCTTCTCTTGTCGCGGAGCACGGGCTCTAGGCGCGTGGGCTCAGTAGTTGTGGTGCACGGGCTTAGTTGCTCCGCAGCATGTGGGATCTTCCTGGACCAGGGATGGAACCTTGTGTCCCCTGCATTAGCAGGTGGATTTTTTTTTTTTTTAACATCTTTATTGGAGTATAATTGCTTTACAATGGTGTGTTAGTTCCTGCTTTATAACAAAGTGAATCAGCTATACATATACATATATCCCCATATCTCCTCCCTCTTGCGTCTCCCTCCCTATCCCACCCCTCTAAGTGGTCACAAAGCACCTGAGCAGGCGGATTCTTAACCACTGTGCCACCAGGGAAGTCCCTGTCTTTCTTTTAAAAGGCCTGCATGGAGTTATTTTCATTCATTCTGGTCCCACTGAAAGCTACCCAAACAGGTTCATGGGGCAGCCTATTGTTCATGACCCATGGCCATTATGGAGCCTCTGGCCCATTCATCTCCATCCCTTTTCTCTTCAGGGTTCCCCATCTTCCCCTTATTCTAGAGAATACCAAACAGAGGTCAGCAGTCAGCACATCCCAACTCCTTTCATTATAAAACTGAAATTTTATAAACAAATAAATGTGTTTGCTATCTGATTATTAAAAATGGCTGAGCAAAAGGTGGTTAAGTGCCAGTAACTAGAAGTCTGTCACTGTTATATTAAGAGATTGGATGCATTTAAGAGAATTGCTTAGAGTGGTTCTATTCACAGAGGCTAGTCCGATTACTCCTTTGTCCTTGCTGAGGACCAAGCATCCTCTCTGCCTAACCCGGCCTGTCTGCTTCCTGCTGGGCCCTGGGACGTAGGACCCCTCTCCCAGTCCCCAGGAGGCAGCACCCACTGTACAGGCCATGGAGCGCTTCAGGTTTTGCTACTTTCCTGGGGAACACCCCCCCCCCACCTTGTTTAACACCCTGTACTGCCTCCCCAGACCGTCTTTCCCTCAGAAATATCTTAAATGAAGTGACTAAATTAAACCTCACATTATATGGCCTACTTGGGCCTATTCAGCTGAACTCTGTTCACTTTTAAGTTTGTTAAAACAGAGGCCTGCTGTTTGTAGTTGATTAAACAGAATATTTATGATTATGCCAAATTTCCTTGAATTTCTCAGAAAAAGTCAGATGAGGCCTATATGCTGACCTAAGGAAACTTTTCCAAATTGAAACTAGGCCTGAGTTTTTGAATTGCCTCTTATCCCACTTGGATGGACTTTCTTTATTCTACTGTTTTCCTCAATAAATGATTGATTCTCAACATAATAATTTATTGATTTCTTTTTCAAGGCGCTCCTGTTGATTTTCTCTTTCTCTCAGCTAAGACAAAAAGGATTTCTGCAATCCAGTGCCACTGGTACTTGCTACTTTTGGGAATGATTCTTGTTGCAACTGTTTTTCTGTACAGGAGAAAATTTTTAATTTTGCTGAGTGATTTCTGTTCTTTTAAGAGAATCAAATTTAATTTCTGCTGTGTGACATGTTGCTTTCCAGTGGATGATGCCTTCTCACAGACAGTAAAGGAAATATTTGGAGGCAGTGCAGATAAGAAAAACCTCGTGGATCCTTTTGTAGAAGTTTCTTTTGCTGGAAAAAAGGTTTGTATGCGATCTAAATACAGATGCCTCTAGAAACACATTTTTAAAACGCCGTGCTTTCCTTGCAGTGATTTCTTGCTTATTCTTTGTTAAATTAGCCCCCTGATGAGCTGGGCACTGTGCAGAAACACAGATTATCTGAGTCTGAACATGCCAGACTTCTCCAGAGGTTTATTTTGGAGCGGAAAGTATACAGGACTCAAAGTATTCAGTCTTTTGGAAGATTAGAATAGTGGAAGTGATTTCCTAGGTCTAAGCACTATCTTACTACTAGGCGAAGTCCCTAGCCAACAATAATGATCCCTGGTAAATGTGGTAGAGGACAGCCCCCAGTACCCAGCTGCCCACTCCTGTCATGTTTCTCACCACCCATGTTCCACTGAGCTGCAGAAACTAGACAGGCAGGGGAACCCCATCCTAGTCCTCTGAAAAACCTGGGGGACTCTTGGTGTAGGAACACCTGTAACTACCACTTTTACCTACAGAGATGGTCTAAGATTGGAGAGTGGGATTCCATAGTATTTAGAATAATGATGTACCATGGATAGTTCTGGGCATGAGGAAGTAGCATCTTCTAATTAGAGCCACGTGAAAGTGAGATTTGGCAAACTACACACACAGACTGGGTTATGTCCTAGGAGAGTCAGTGGGAGATGGCAGAAAAGTTCTCAGTTCTGGAGCTAAATGAGGCCAGATTTAAATTCAGCCTTGACCCCTGTCCATAGGGAGTGAAGGCAAATTCCTTAACCTCTGAGTCTCAGTTTCCTGAGCTATATGTGAGGATGATGATAATCTCATAGGATTGTTGAGTTAATTAATTCGGGAATTAAACAGTGTAAACCTACTAAGTATCAGATGCTGTCCCACGAGCTGGGGGTAAAGAAGTGAGCGAGACAGTTGAGCGAGACAGTCTTTGCACTCCTGGAGCTTACTTTGTAACAGAAGGGACAACAATAAACAAGCAAATAAGAAGTTGCGTAATTTCAGTTAGTGCTAAGTACTCTGCAGAAAATAAGGCAGCGGACAAGAAGTGATGGGTGGGGTGTTGGAGGCGTATCCAGCTAGGTTATCAAGTGGGACACCTTGGAGGAAGTGACATTTGAGCAGAGGCCTGGATAATGCAGACATATGGAGGGGGGAGGGGGGGCTTCCAGGCAGAAGGAAGAGCAGATGTAAAGGCCCCAAGGAGGATACACATTTGCAGCAAAAGAATGCCAACATGACTGGAGTGGAGCGAGCAAGGGACGAAACTGAGATGAGCTCAAAGAGGTGGGGTGAGGGGGGCAGGCAGAATATGAATCAGGACTGCAAGTATACCTGGGGAGCTGATGGAAGATGCTACAGAGGAGTGACGTGAAAGTGAGGAGGCAGGAGAGGAAGTGCGGATCCAGATGGGAACCAGCCGCAGGCATCCGGGGGAAGATGGGATGACAATAGGCGTGTCAGCATTTACTAATGGATTGGATGAGGCATGTGAAGGGAAGAGAGGGGTTGTGGCTGACTCTGGTTCAAGCCTGAACACCCTTGTGAACAGCAGTGGAAAGAGCAGCCAGTTTGGGGAGCAGGGAGAAGGGCTGGTGGGCAGGATCAAAAGATCTGTTCGGACGTGTTAGTGTAGAAATGCTTATTAGACAGCATGTAACAAGTGCTCACTAAATGTTAACTCTTGCATCATTACACGAATCCAATGTTAGTAATCTGGCGATTGAAAACTAGCTTTTTATGCATAGAAGAAGCAAAGATCAATGTTAAACCCGTGTCGTATTTTACCAAATTTGTATCAAGAAAAATAAACTTTAACGAGGATACCAAGTCTATAACTTATAAGTAAACTGCTAGAGTCATAATCCACTATGCATATATTGTAAACTTTTCGAAATTAGAAACTTGAATACCTACTGTTTTGTTTTGATAATTTTACAGGTTTGCACAAATATAATTGAGAAAAATGCAAACCCTGAGTGGAATCAAGTCGTCAATCTTCAGATCAAGGTTTGACTTTCTTTTCTTTTAGAAAAAAGTAAGAATACTTTAATTGTTACTGAATAAGTTGAGAAATAACTACTTTTTTTTTTTCTGTTTCTCTTTAACAGTTTCCTTCAGTGTGTGAAAAAATAAAACTAACAATATATGACTGGTGAGTTAAAAAGGACTTGTGGCTAATTCAAAATTAAAGAATTAAATATTTGGATATTGAGAAACATTACTTCAGATGGTCTAACTCTTATTTTTAGGGACATTTGCTTTTTCTTTCAGGGGGAAGGGGTACACTGCTCCTGGAATTGGGTGTTTTCTTTAAAAATAATAGTAGTGGCTGTTACAGAAAAGCTTTGGATATCTTGGTTCAACTGCTCACAAACAAAAGGAAGGAAAAATGATCTGAATATAAGACAAGAAATCGAGATAAGAAGTCAAGGCTTTACATACCATTAGGCTGTCCAAAATAGACTTCAGAAATGGAGTAAACTATTTCTTGGGAAGAATCACCAAAACATTCTGAGAGCTATTCTTTGTTATTGTTAGAAAGGAAAGTAGACAGAGCTCCCTATCTGAATGCAAAGAAAATTCATTGAAATTTTTTGATGGACTTTGTACTAGACGAGCATCCCAGCAATGATTGGCCATAATGAGGCCATTCTTGGGTATGTTCTAGTTGGATGAGGCATTCAATCGACAGCCCTTAGCTCCCTGAGAGTGGAAATGGTAAATAGCATCATCATTGGCACTGGCATCATTATCACCACCACCACCACCACCACCACCACCACCACCACCACCACCACCATCAATGTTTATCATGATGTTAGCTGCTGTGTTTTGAGCACTGCTAAGTGCCAGGTGCTGTGCCTCTTGCCTTCCCTACATTATTCCATTTAGTCTTTAGAGTAACCCTATGGAAGAGAGACTATGATTAATTCATTTTACAGACAAAGACTGAGGCTCAGAGAAGTCAGGTGACTTACCCACAGTCACACAGATAGTTAGAGACCCAGTTGGGTCCCCATCCTGTCTGGCCCTAGTTTTTCCTTTGGCTAAATGTATTTGACTTTCATGTTCATACCCTCTTGGCACTATGGCAACAAGGCACTTTGGGAAGAGGGGAGAAGGCTTTCTTTATTCAGTAACTACATCACAGTTCATTGAGGGTCGTGAAGAGGCCTGAGGCCAAAATGCCCCTTCCGATGAGCGTGAGCTCATTTTAAGTTACTGGGGACCCCTAGTCGACACTCTGAAGGTGTTGCAGGGGCCTCAGGAACTGTCAGGAGTGTGGGCTTGGACCCTACATAGATCAGGTAACCACTCTGGCCTACAGACTCTGCAGTGGGCTGATTGCTAGCTGAGCCATCCCAGAGTTGCCCGTGGTCACAACAAATGGTGGGGTTTTTCCCTGACCTAGTCTGCCCTCTCCAGAGCAATAGTAGACTAGGGTATGCAGAGAGACCCTGTTTATCTGGGGGAATCCTTGGATCCAGATCTTTGGTTACATACCCTGTAGGGTATTTACACAACTGAGCGAAAGCTAAGGATTCTTTAAATGTAGTCCAGACTCTTCTGGACGGACAGACAGGATGCAAGGCCCACGCATGTGGCTTACTACCTAAAAATAATTTTTTCTCCTGTATACTGTGTTTAATTAGTCACTTTCTATAACCTAATATTATACTATATAATGTATAATATTATATATAACATATAATACTACTATAATATACATAATTATATACTATAGTATAAGCTTTCCTCAAAATACTGAATGAAACTTTCTTCCCCCCCATGGGATCCTAAACTTTAGAGTGGGTGTGACACTAGATGGAATAGAGAAGAGAAGGAATTAAACAGAGGATGTTATCAATATAAACCTTGTGTGTTACATGTACTATGTACCCAGCTATAGACCGTTTCATGTTAGGCTCACAGACTCTCTAAGATACTCACAGAAATATACACAGTTGTAGGTACTTGTAGTGGGCAAACTTATCCCAACCATATAGATAAGATTTAGGTTATAGGCAAGCATATGAAGTCAGAAAAATAGCATCTATCACACAGTAGATGTTTAAGAAATGTTTGAATTGAAAGGGAATTTTTTCCCTATGAAGCACCCTTAGAAATAGCCCACTGTTGTTGTTAAACCATCATAGTAGTCAGTATGAACATGATAAAATAAGATACATGCACTTATTCTATGTAATGAGATTTTTATTACCCTCATCATGTTATGTGCCTGCAACTGATCCATTCACTTTATGACAATGGTACTGAGTGTGGCCATAGGCAAATCCCTTGACCTCTGTAAAAATCTCAGTTTCCATAACTGAAATGAGTTGTCTGACTAGATCAGTTTTTCTCAGAGGGTGCTTGGGGGGCCATTTGAATCAAAATGGTCTCAAAAGTAAGACTCAATAAAGCCTCACTTTATTGAGTAAAGTGAGAGAATTTGAGACAAGGAGATGAGAGGTGGTATGGGATGCAGGGGTGGGGAGCGGTGGTGGTTTTAAAGTACAGTAAAGCTTGAGGCCCACTGGACAGGAAGATTTCTGAGGTCTAGCGTCTTTTCCAGCTCTCTCTTATTATTGTTGAGACGAAGATATGTCTTCATAGGTGGAGGTCTTAACCTGTTCTTTTATACACAGGGACCGTCTTACCAAAAATGATGTCGTTGGGACAACGTATCTGCACCTCTCTAAAATTGCTGCCTCTGGTGGGGAAGTGGAAGGTGAGTCACACAGCAGAGCAGGAACGAGACAGGGCGGAGAACTTCTGGAGAAGGAATGAACTGGGGTAGCCATCTGGCAATGGACTTGGTTTCTGAGAAGCCAAATGTGATGAGCCTAGTGAACCGTTTCAGTGATGTTTTGATGATGGCCAGCAAAACAATTGATTAGTAATTAATAATTGAGGTAACTATCAATTATCTGAGTTAAAAAAATTTTTGCTTTCATGCTTCAATCCAAAAACTCTTTCCCAGTACCTGTTTTACAAATTTTTGAGCGTCAATACGGAGGGTACCTTTTGTTTTTAAGAGTGGCATTGACACCAGTTCACCCAAATATAAAATAATGTTCCCTTCTTTACTGACTTCCTTGGCAGGAACAAGGTCAAATGGCACTGAACCATGTACTGTCCACTCCGGATAATGTGCATTTTGTTTTTATGCATTTTATGCTAACAAGCATTGATAACCAATATACCTTTTGTTGTTTTTCATACTGAGAACTAATTGCCTATACTTGGGATTATGGTCTGAAATTGTAATAGGGAATTAAGACGGTAAGAAAAAATTTAGTGTTAACACATTAATAATATGAGCAGCTTATTGCTTGTTACCAAAATAAAATTCTTGTAAATACCGGTAGATTAAACACATTGAGTAAAGTGAGAGAATTTGAGACAAAGTTTTGTTTTAGGAAACCTAAGGGTCCTCTCATCCTTATCTTGTTTAAGAGAGGGCTTTATATGTTTTTAAAAAGATACTGTAAGCCAAGCAATAGATAGTATGACCAAGAACCTGAAACATCATAGAGATTTGATGAAGAAGATATAGATTTCCTCTCTCAAGAAGAAGGAAAAAAAAAAAGGCATTAGAAAATCCAAGAAAAATAAAGAGCTGAACCAAGAAGATAATAGTCCAAATATAAAGTCAGGTGTAGCATTGTTTTAAGCAAATGATAGAAGGTGAGAAAGAGATTCCATCTAAACATTCTCTGCTAAGTGGCATAGGGGACCATGCTGCTGGACCTGTACAAAGGAATGGAATTACAACTCTCCTTTTCTCTGCAGAGAACAATACTTATTATAATGTGTTGTTATAATGTGAACACTATTAATTGTTTAAAAAATTTTTTTGTTAAACCTGTAGTCAAGGCTCTAAACAGAAGGTGAATGTCATCGCCTCTTACAATGTAAAAGTACAGAAGATAGAGCTTAGAAGTGAAAAAAGGAAGGGGAGAGGTAGGGAAGGGTAGGCATGCTATTAGCCTCTTTTTATCAAGTGAGGGATGCAGGTATAAAGGTTAGATTAAATCATTGGTTAGATAAAAAACCGGTTAAAGACTAGATTAAATTTATTGGTTAAAGGCAACCAATAGAGTAATTAAAATCATGCTATAACTATATGGGAGGGAGGGTAAAAATTACTTAAATTCATTTAATTTAGCAGAAAGTCATTAAATAATTACCTAAAAATAATTATTCAAGAAATAGTGGAATAAGCATTTTTCTTAGTGACATGGTGGTTAACATCCAGCACAAGTGAAGATGAATAGTTACGAACAGTGTCAGCCCCTGTCTCTGATGCCTTCTCTCATGCAGGCCCTGCGGACAGTCCGTATTGGGGTCTCAAAATAACAATGAGCAGCCGCCAACCTCCCCACCCTGGAAGAAACAGAGAATGTACCTTAAACTATAAACCTTTGCTCACACAGCCTTAGGCTAAATTAACTTGGATTATCTGGTCTTAGTCCCAACTAAATTAGACACAGGACAAGTAAGTGTTTTATTAAAATCATGAAATGTTGGTAACTTCCCCAGGCCTCCTTTGATGGTGGGAAGCTACTTCTCTGATGCTTCACTGCCTTGGGGCTGACGAGATTGGGTTATTTCATGCGCGATGGTGCTGCCAGGTGCCACAGAAGTCTTGAGCCATTTTGTTTTTAACCAGTGACATTTGTGTACATTACAAAAGGGTGATGTGATTTGAGTCTGGATTTGGGATTTTTCTGGTGTTGCTAAACCACTTACCTAGCATTGGATTTGATTAACTTTTTCACTGTCTCTTTTATAAAGTCCGTGTTTCTCTTGTTTAACCAACCATATTTTTACTACATAGATTTCTCATCTTCGGGATCTGGGGCTGCATCATATACAGGTTTATGCTTTGTAATTTTGCTATCTTCTAGATCTTTCTGTTTACTATTATCTTATGAAGAACTTATCAATTGATTGCCTTTAGCTTTTAGCTTTTTTTTTTTTTTTTTTACGTTTTGCTGTCTTAAAAGTAGTTTTGCTACAGTAACAATTTTTGTATTAGTATTGTATGGTTGTCCTGCAAAGCTAAGTTTAAACAAATGTGCTAACCAGGCTTTGCTACATGCCTGTGTTTTCACCTAGATGCATACCATCCTGGCTTCATTGTAAATAATTGTATAACACTTTTTTGTTATTGTTGTTTATGGTCTTCATCTTCCAACTATTCAGGATCATAACATGTCCTTGGGTTTGCACAGCACTCGCCATTCTTTGCAAGTTTGCTCAGTGCTCTCACACTTGACCTTACAACCCTGTCAGGGCAGGTGTTGTTACCCTAATAGATGAAGACTTTGTGATTTAGAGACATTTGTTTTCTTTCAAATAAACATGATAATCCCTGCCATGCTAACCACCCAAGGTCGTAGTGAGAGGGAAAAGAGATACTGCATGTAAGAAAGTTTGCAAACTGTGCAAAATTAAGGTTTTATCATGTGCCTTTATGTTACTGGCACGATGACTCATTCTTATTTTTTTTAAAAATCAATCTCATTATCTTATAATCAGACTTTATGTGAATATTAAGTAGTCCTTAGGTTTGTAACAAACTTGGCAGATTTGGTCACACTTCACTCCTTCATTCATTTGTTTAACCAATCAAAAAATATTTATGTTGTAGTACTCCAAGACAGAACGAGGACTGGGTGCTTAGGGAGTCAGAATAAAACATGCTTGAATCTTACCCCACCTACCAAAGGAATTTATAGTGTAGTCACAGAGATGAGCAACTATTTAAGGGTCAAAAATTAAAATATAAAATGATAACTTAATAGAAGTTCAAAATGCAAAGGAGCCTCAAAAAGGTGGAAAAGATTGCAAACTACACATGTATATAGTTTGCTCAACTGTTTATTAATCGGCATTCTGCTCACCTGCTACTTCACATTTATCTTTCTGCCTTAGTTTTAAGCACAGAGCTGGAAAAGGGCCATAGACGTCATCTGGTCAACTTCTCATCCATAAAGGAATCGTTTTGACCATATCCTGAAAGATACGCTGAAGTCTTGGCCTTAACATTTCCTCTGTCCCCAGTGCAGTCTGTCCCATTGTTTGACACCACTAATTCATAGAAAGATCTTCCTTACTTTGAGTGAACCACAGCTGGCTTCTTTGTAGCTCCCAACAGCGGTCCTTCCCCTGCTTTTGGAAGCAAGTCCATCCCTCCTCCATATGGGAGCCATTCAGATGGCTGGAGGCAGCTCCTATTATACATCCCCATCTTCACCTGCAGTCTCCCTTTGACTCCGCTATTTGCTTACGTTGCCTGCAGTGCCCCTCCTTGGGGAGTAGCTCTTGCTAAGACCAGGTAGCAGAAATACGGAGCATATTGGACCCTCATCAGAGATAGAATGTCATGAATGGAGACTTCACATTGCTTATGAATATCATACGGTCATAACCGTAGGCAGACAGTTCACTGTTATATGTAAAAATTTTAAATGTCTTGTATTTTAAAAATCATCTGCCAGATTTATACTAACTACTTGAGACTAAATGATGTTTTTGGAGAACAAATAAAATTAATCTGATATACATCATTCAGATGACTTCCCAAAACAATTATAATCGTTACCCCGGTTGCCAATGACATGTTTACTACAGTGCCAATTATAAACTTGCAAAAAATGTGAAGATCAACTTCTTATTCTTTCATTTGAATAGCATCATCTTTTTGTAAGAATAACATAAGTTTACCTGAACTCCCCCCTGAAAATGTTTTTTATTTAATGTTTTATAGCAATTAGATAAGGGAAATATGGCAGTTCTCACAAGTGTTTACAATTTGCACTAATACAACTAACTCACAAAATGGAGGAAAACAGTCTCACCCAGCTAACTAATAACTAATATTTATTTCAACAGATTAAGTGTTAAAAGCCTAAAATACTAATGATGATGTTATCTCTCAGCAAATACAGGAGAAACAGAGGTGGGCTTTATTCCAACTTTTGGACCTTGTTATCTGAACCTTTATGGAAGCCCCAGAGAGTACACGGGATTCCCAGATCCCTATGATGAGCTAAATACTGGAAAGGTTAGTTCTTCAATTAAGGTTTGTTATTAATGAGCACCGATTAATGCGATTCCTTCTTCTAATGGTTATTAATCAAGTCTCATTTAGGGGACACCCCCCCACCCCCAGAGACCCACCAGATGACTGATCAAGTGTTGAAGGATGGAAGTCTCATGCCCCTCAAGTCCTAGAATGCAAGAATAGGAAAGGATCCTGGAGATGATCTAATGTGGCAATTGCAAATGCATAGCATGGCCATTCCCCCATCCTAGACTTAAGGCAGATGTCAGTAATCAATGTTGGCTCTTTCCAAAAAGCAAATGTGCTACCTCAGAATTCCATTCAATGCCATGTTCTAGGAATTTGCCAAAAGACTGGAGGTGACATGCTTGACATTGCTATCCCTGATCCGATCCAACCTCTTCATTTTATAGACAAGGACATGGAGACCCAGAGATGGGAAGTGGTCGTTCCACCACATTAGAAGCCCAAGTACTGTCAGTTAGTTAGCTCCCAAAGCCCACCGAAAGAGCGAGGGTAGAGAGAAAGCCCTGGGGATGGGGGTGGGGGTGGAGTGGAAGCTTTCACTTCCTCTCCAGAGTGTTCTGTTGCCAACACTGCTTGGTATATTGGGAGGAGTAGCCACAATTAATACACTCAGCCGCACCCAGAACATCTTCCTCTTTTGTTTCCTGGCTATTCTGAGACTTGCCCTGGTTGCCAACATGGCAGCCTCCCTTTTCTGAGGAAAGGAGCAAAGTTAGTGCAGATAAATGCAGAGCTGAAGTTGGGTGAGGGAGACTTCGAGCCCCTTCCACTCCCACCCCAGCATCTGGGAACCCTTTCTGGATCCGAGCATGACTCGAAAGCCCCTGACACCAGCCGTGACTAAGATCCCTTTCGGCCCTGGCTCTCTTTGGGATCCTTCCTGAAGTCGTTGGCTCTTCTTTCAGATACCAAAGACCAGTTGAGAGAGTTGCTGACTGATTCATTTTGGGAAGGAGAAACTTAAAGTTGCAGCTGGATGAGCCCAAATAGAGGGACAGATCTTTTCACTGTTGTTCGTGCCTAGAAGACTAATGCTGTGCTGTTGCCTTTCAGGGGGAAGGAGTGGCCTACAGAGGCAGAATCTTGGTTGAATTAAGCACTTTACTTGAAAAGACACCCCCAGATAAAAGGCTTGAGCCCATTTCAAATGATGACCTGCTGGTTGTTGAGGTAAATGTTGGAGTGTGGACCGTGTGTGGTATGGAAGGGGTGTTACAGAGGGTTGGAGGTGGGATGGTTAGTGCTGGCCTGCCTGAGCCAGCAGGCCTGAAGGGGGCGTCCAGGGACTGAAGGGTCGGCTGTGGCAGAGGTGGAGAGACGGGAGTCATAGCAAGTGCCGCTCCACACCCTCTTGGTCTATCTACCACAGCCCTGTGGGGGTGATGAGACTTGCTTTATCTTTGAGATGTTACTACCCTACTGAAAACCAGCAAGAGCGGTGATACCCCCAAATTGAATGGCCTGTTTGCTAACTGGGCTTGGGTGTGTCATGGGGAGGAGGCCACAAGAGCCGTTCCAAATGATAGCAGCCACCACTAGTCACTTCCATTTTCAGAAGTAATGGCCATATCTCAGGCTTCCCAGCATGTGAGGACGTGTTTATATTAATGCCCACGTTACAGCAGCTCTGAGACGCCACTCCTCCTCGAAGACAGGAAGTCTTCCAAGTTCACCTTACCAACTATTTCTTGTTCTTTATTTTTTTAAATTTTTATTGAAGTATGGTTGATTTACAATGTCATGCTAGTTTTCACGTGTACAGCACAGTTATTCAGTTATATATATATACATACACATACATATATATATATATTCTTTTTCAGATTCTTTTCCCTTATAGGTTATTACAAAATATTGAGTATAGTTCCCTGTGCTATACAGTGGGTCCTTGTTTCTCTTTCTTTTTTTAAAATCAGCTCTTTCCCCACTATGGAGACAGCTTATGCATAACATCCATGATTCTTATGGCAAAGAGCCACAGATGTAGTGTTTTCCTAGTAAATTCAAATGTCAGTGTAATTAATTCAAGGCAATAAATACAAAAAAAAGAATATTCTTATCATGAAACAGTTAAATGCTTAATTTTTTTCCCTTGTCAGTTAATTGACATCTGCAGTACAGATTCGTTAGCATGTGTGTTGTGTGTGATGGATAGCCCGATATTAAATTAACCTTGTCTCTGTTGCGCACTGAATTGTTTCTGGCACATCCTATACCATTATTATGACTGTTGTTTTTTCTTTTTGATAAATCATGATAGTTTATTTTACTTTTGAACTTTAAAAAAATTGACATGTGACATATAACATTGTGTAAATTTAAGGTGTACAGTGTGTTGATTTGGTGCATTTATATATTGCAGTATGAATACCACCCTACTGTTAGCTAACACTTCTGTCATGTCACAGAACTATCACGTTTCGTGGTGAGAACTTTTAAGATCTAGTCTCTTAGCAACTTTAAAGTATTGATATATAATACAGTATTATGGACTGTGACCACAGTGATGTGCATTAGATTTCCAGAACTTACTCATCTTCTAATTGCAAGTCTGTACCCTTTGACCAGCATCTCCTCAATTCCCCCAACCCCTAGTAATGACCATTCTACTTTCTGCTTCTATGAATTCAGCTTTTTTAGATTCCACATATATGTGATATAACACAGTATTTATCTTTCTCAGTCTGACTTATCTCACTTAGCATAATGCCCTCCAGGTCCATCCGTGTTGTCGGGCAAATAGAGGATTTCCTTCTTTCTTGTGGCTGAATAATACTCCCTTATTTTATATATAGACACATACATACCACCTCTTCTCCAGCTATTTCTAAGAATCCTGGGTTGGTCCTTACATGTTCCAGAAATCTGAATTGTTTGCCAGCTAACTGATGCCCCCCTGCCTATGGTCTCTCCTTGCAGGTTCCCCCACCCCATCCTACCCCTCTCCCCTGCCCAAAAGGCTTCCTCAGGCTGCTGCCCTCCCCTTACTTACCCTGCATTCCAAGAAGGGTTCATGTTGTGGGATCATGCAGTTTAAATGAATATTGGTTTGTTTTTTACTTGTTAAAGAGACACTGAGTCAAAAGCAACAGGTTCGTCCAGTCAGCAGGGTCCTGGCCTGAGTCTATCCACTCCACAGCACCATCACCTCTGAAGTCCAGGAATCATAATAGATCTTAAGGACAAGTTAAGAAAAAGGGAAAAGAGGAGCAGGTAGGGGGAGAGGTGGAGTAGCTTACATACTATTTACTGCCAGGATCATGCCAGAGAACGGCTAGAAACCACCCAAAGGCCTCCATGGAAACGCATGGGTCGTTCTGGCCTTGAGTAGTTACCGATGGCTCTTGAAGATTCAGTTGGAATTGTGGTTAGGCAGAAATGTTGTGGTTTCTCAGCAATCGCATTGCCTCCTTGTTCCATCACCAGTACACAATTTAAGTCCACGACCCTTCTCTTTGCTCTAAACATTAATAATAGAGTGGAGAAGGGGAAGGGAAAGGAAGAAGCCCAGCAAAGTGTAAAGGAAAAGCTCTTTAGCTACTAGAATGCAAAACCAAATTAGTTTTCTTTACTCCAAATAATTAAACACATACAGGTAAAGAAGCTTATGTCGTAAAGTTAATTAAAATAAAAGCAAAATACAGAAACAAAGAACCAATGATATTTACTGCCCACGGTATATGTCAACAATATGAAAGAATAGCTTTTTAAAACTGAAATACAAAACTGAATTAGTTTTCTTTGCTCCAAATAATTAAACCCAGAATGGTTTGTGTCACAGATGTAATAAAAACAGAAATGAATTATATAAACCAAAACCCCAACAAAATTAAAAAGCAGGAAAGGAGCTGAGATGCCGAGGGTAAACCCACAGTTCAAGCAACCAGGAGTCCAGGAAGAGAGTGAGATGAGCGGATTCGTGCCGCTGCTGAGAGGATTTCGTGAGAGTGGCCAGTCTAGAAGGTGATCATGACCCTTGCCCAACTTAAAAAGATCCCGTGACCCGGTCATATGCAAGTAATGAAACTTCCTGGTAAAGTTGAAGAGGTTTCGACAAAAGGGCAACTTGGTCCTTGTGAAATAATAGAATATATATTTCTGTCTCTGGTTCCTGGCACAGAGCTCCTAAAACCCCTGTAATTTCCTAAGTGATAAGAGCACTTGTGAGCATCTTTTGTTCTAATATTTGGTCTTTGACCCTGGTTCCTGACACAGAGCTCCTAAGTCCCTTAGCTTTCCTGGGTGATAAGAAAGTCTTTTGTTCTGATGAGGTGACTTGGTGGACTCCGGGATGGGGGCAGGTCACCAAGCCATGATTAGAAGCTAGAACTTTCAGCCCAACCCCCCATTGTTCTTCAGAGAGGGGCTGGAAATTGGGTTAATGGTTGATCATGCCTACATGATAAAAGCCTCATAGAATCCCCAAGGTATGGGTTTCAGGGAGCTTCCGGGTTGGTGAACTCATGGAAGTACTGGGAGAGTGGTGTGTGCGGAGAGAGCGTGGAAGCTCTGCGCCTCTTCCCACAAACCTTGCCCTATGCATCTCTTCCATCTGGATGTTCATCTGCATCCTTTATCATATCCTTTTATATTAACCCATAAACAGTAAGTAAACTGTTTTCCTGAGTTTTATGAGCTGCTCTAGCAAATTAACCTGAAGAGGGGATTGTGGGAACCTCCAATTTATGGCTAATGGGTCAAAAGGGCAGGTGAAGTGGGTAGGGCAGTTTTGTGGGACTGAGCCCTTAACCTGTGGGATCTGATATTATCTCCAGGTGGACAGTGTCAAAATTGAGTTAAATTGTAGGAGACCTGGCTGGTGTGGCAGAATTGCTCAGTGTGGGAATATCCTCCCCGCATCTGGCATCAGAAGTATTGACAGTGTGATCGTAGTGTGAGAGTAAAGGAGACACACAGGAGCAAGAGTGAGTTTTTCCCTACTCAGTTGCCAAAGAGCCCAAAGCTCCCCCATGTCCCTAGAGCAGAAGTCAACCTGGTGCTCCAGATGAGCTTGGTTAAGAGACCCCGTGAGAGATACAGCAGGGTTCAGCCTGGGTGCTTTGCTAAGGAATCAGGCAGGTAGAAGAAGATCAGCTGTTGCAACCCCAGGCTTAGAGCTCCCATTGGTCTGGCCCACGTTAAGTGTCAATAAATATTGCTTGAAACAACACATTGAGATTCATCCGTCAGCTCCTTTAGACCAAAGGTGGCAAGTTGGGCAGTTTTCCTTGGCACGGTTTCCTTGTCATTGACCCTTAATGTCCCTGCCTCCTGGGCCCACGGCCACTTTTATAAGCTGTTACTTGCTACCTCTTATCAGTATTCTGCTTGACAAAACTCACCCCCTTCCCCAAATTTATCGATACTTCTGAAACTCTCCCTTATACCACCTACACCTACAACTTGCACTGGTCACTGAGGATCGGAAAGAGAGCCCCAAGGCCCTGCAAAGTTAAAGAAACATCCATCAATGGATGGGTTGAATTATAGTTCAGTAGACTATAATTTACATTCTTCAACTTACCCCGTTGTGCGCGGTTTTGCCCCAAGGCTAGTAAGTTGGGGGTGGGGGTGGGAGCTGAGGCTGGAGAGTGCTCTAAACAGTGTTGCTAAGTTACTTCTCGCCACCTCTTTGTGCTTGAGGGCACAGGGGAAGTAGGAAAGGGCTGGGGGAGGGCAGAATTCTCAGCTTCACTATTACTCCAGGCTCATGGGGTTCTGGGGCAGGTGAGCAGATGGTAGGGGCGCCCCGTGGATTTTGACCTACAAAGTGGTCCAGGGAGCTGCTCCATCTTGAGTGGCTTGCCCACAGTGTGAGCCCACTCTGTTAGGAGTTGTGCTGGCCAGAAACACCACTTATTATCTTAGAGCTCAGACCCTCCAGGGTGAGGCTCCTGTCAGGGCTTCTGCGGGTGACTGTGAGTTCTGCGTGGGGAAATCCAGGGAGATCTAATGGAACCCTGGCCGTGTGGAGGTGTGCAGGGCAGAGCCAGCCCGGCCAGAGGCGGTATCCCCGCCTTTCTGCAGCACCTCTTGACGTGCCTTCGTTCTTTTCTGCAGTAACAGGCAGCTCTGGCTTAAATACTCTTCGTATTTTCTGGACCCTGACTTAGGCCCCAAATTACGTTTCATATTTTTGCTCCTTCCCTTCTCTGATATCATCCTAGATGGTTTACGAAGAAGTTACGCTGTATATATAAGGTCTGATTAATACAAATAACTTCCTACTTTGTAATTTTCATGCAGTAATTTAAAACCAAACTTCAAATTTCCACAGCATTTCTGAACCATGGATAGTTCAGGGGGCTTAGTTGTGGGTAGTTAAGGGGACTCCTGATAAGTGACAAAAGTCCCTCAAGCCCCTCTCTACCAAAGTGACAGCAGACTAAGGTAGGGAAGTTTTTCAAATTGAAATGCCCAGGCAGAATCTCCGGAAGATGGGGCCCAGATATAAATATAAATATATATATATAAATATATATAAATATATAAAAGCTCTTTGGGTGATCCAATTTGCAGCTAAGGTTGCAAATCAGTATTTTAGAAAGTCTTTCAAAAGGTGTTTCTAATGAAATCCTATGGGAGGTTTCAATTGTACTATGTCAAGAATTTCTTTAACTAAAATGGAGATTTTGTAATAGTGGGATATCCCAAGGTATTTTTTTTATTGAAGTATAGTTGATTTGCAGTGTTGTGTTAATTTTTGCTATACAGCAAAGTGATTCAGTTATGTATATATATTCATTTTAATATTCTTTTCCATTATGGTTTATCATAGGGCACTGAATATAGTTCTCTGTGCTATACAGTAGGACATATATTTATGTCATTTATCCATTCCATATATAATAGTTTATATCTGCTAAACCCAATCTCCCACTCCTTCATCTCCCAACCCCCTACCCCTTGGCAACCACAAGTCTGTTCTCTATGTCCATGAGTCTGTTTCTGTTTCGTAGATAGGTTCATTTGTGTCATATTTTACATTCCGCATATAAGTGATATCATATCGTATTTGTCTGTCTTTTTCTGACTTCACTTAGTATGATAATCTCTAGTTGCATCCATGTTGTTGCAAATGGCATTATTTCGGGGTCTTTTTATGGTTGAGTAGTATTCCTTTGTATATATGTACCACATCTTTTTTATCCATTCATCTGTTGATGGACATTTAGGTTGTTTCCACGTCTTGGCTATTGTGAATAGTGCTGCTATGAACATAGGGGAGCATGTATCTTTTTGGATTAGAGTTTTTTCTGGGTATATGCCCAGGAGTGGGATTGCTGGATCATATGGCAATTCTATTTTTAGTTTTCTGAGGAACCTCTATAACTGTTTTCCATAGTGCCTCTACCAACTTACTTTCTCACCAACAGTGTAGGAGGGTTCCCTTTTCTCCACATCCTCTCCAGCATTTATTATTTGTAGAGTTTTTAATGATGGCCATTCTGACCAATGTGAGGTGGTACTTCATTGTAGTTTTGATTTGCATTTCTCTGATAATTAGCAAATTTGAGCATCTTTTCATGTGCCTATTGGCCATTTGTATTTCTTCTTTGGAAATGTCTATTTGGGTCTTCTGCCCATTTTTCGATTGGGTTGTTTGCTTTTTTGTTGAGTTGTATGAGCTGTTTGTATATTTTGTAAATTAGGCCCTTGTCAATTGCATCATTTACAGATATTTTTCTCCCATTCTGTAGGTTGTCTTTTCTTTTCTCTTTCTTTCTTTTCTTCTTTTTTTTTATGGTTTCCTTTGGTGTGCAAAAGCTTGTAAAGCTTTGATTAGGTCCCATTTGTTTATTTTCATTTTTATTTCTGTTGCCTTGGGAGACTGACCTAAGAAAACATTGGTATGATTTATGTCAGAGAATGTTTTGTCTAGGATCTGCTCTTTTTCTTTTGCCCATGCTGTGTGGCTTGCAGGATCTTAGTTCCCTGACCAGGGATCAAACCCATGCCCCTTGCAATGGAAGCGTGGAGTACTAACCACTGGGATTCCAGGGAGTTCCCTAGGATCTCTTCTAGGAGTTTTATGGTGTCATGTCTTATATTTAAGTCTTTAAACTATTTTGAGTTTATTTTTGTGTGTGGTGAGAGGGTGTGTTCTAACTTCATCGATTTACGTGTGGCCGTCCAACTTTCCCAACACCACTTGATGAAGAGACTTCTCCCCATTGTATACTCTTGCCTCCTGTGTCAAAGATTAATTGACCAAAGGTATGTGAGTTTATTTCTGGGCTCTCTATTCTGTTCCATTGATCCATGTCTGTTTTTGTGCCAATACCATGCTGTTTTGATTACTGTAGCTTTGTAGTATTGTCTGAAGTCTGGGAGGGTTATGCCTCCTGCTTTGTTCTTTTTCTTCAGGATTGCTTTGGCAATTCTGAGTCTTCTATGGTTCCATATAAATTTTATGATTATTCTAGTTCTGTGAAAAGTGTCCTGGGTAATTTGATAGGGATTGCATTAAATCTGTAGGTTGCTTTGCATAGTATGGACATTTTAACAATATTAATTCTTCCAACCCAACAGCATGGGATATCTTTCCATTTCTTTGAATCATCTTCAATTTCCTTTATTAATGTTGGGTTTTTTAAAATAAATTATTTTTTATTTATTTTTGGCTGTGTTGGGTCTTCGTTGATGCATGCGGGCTTTCTCTAGTTGCAACAAGCAGGGGCTACTCTTCGTTGCGGTGCACGGGCTTCTCATTGAGGTGGCTTCTCTTGCTGTGGAGCACAGGCTTTAGGAGTGTGGGCTTCGGTAGTTGTGGCATGTGGGCTCAGTAGCTGTGGCTCACAGGCTCTAGAGTGCAGGCTCAGTAGTTGTGGCACACGGGCTTAATTTTTCCGCGGCATGTGAGATCTTCCTGGACCCGGGCTTGAACCCATGTCCCCTGAGTTGGCAGGTGGATTCTTAACCACTGCACCACCAGGGAAGTCCCTATTAATGTTTAATAGTTCTCAGCATATAAGTCTTTCATCTCCTTGGTCAGGTTTATTCTTAAGCATTTTATTTTGGGGGGGGTGCGATTTTGAAAAGTATTGTTTTTTACATTCCCTTTCTGAGATGTCATTCTCAGTGTAAAAAAATGCAACCGATTTCTGTATGTTAATCTTATATCCTGCTACCTTGCTGAATTTGTCAGTTCTGGTAGTTTTTATGTGGAGTCCTTAGGGTTGTCTATATATAGAATAATGTCATCTGCATATAATAACAATTTTACCTCTTCCCTTCCAATTTGGATACCTTTTATTTCTTTTTCTTATCTGAATGCTATGGCTAGGACTTCAAATACTATGTTGAATAGAAGAGGTGAGAGTGGGCATCGTTGTCTTGTTCCAGATTTTAGTGGGAAGGCTTTCAGCATTTCACTGTTGAGTATTATATTGGCTGTGGGTTTGTCATAAATAGCTTTTATTATGGTGAGATATGTTCCCTCTATACCCACTTTGGCAAGAGTTTTTTTATCGTGAATGGATGTTGAATTTTGTCAAATGCTTTTTCTTCATCTATTGAGATGATCATGTGGTTTTTGTCTTTTCTTTTGTTTATGTGGTATATCACATTGATTGATTTGCATATGTTGAACCATCCATGTGAACTTGGGATGAATCCCACTTGGTTGTGGTGTTTGATCTTTTTTATGTGTTGTTGGATTTGGTTTGCTAATACATTGTTGAGAATTTTTGCATCTATATGCATCAAAGATATTGGCCTGTAATTTTCTTTTTTGGTGGTATCTTTGGTTTTGGTGTCAGGGTGGTGTTGGCTTCATAGAATGTCTTTGGGGGTATCCTCTCCTCTTCAGTTTTTTGGAAGAGTTTGAGAAGGATTGGTATAAGTTCTTCTTTGTATGTTTGGTAGAATTCACCTGTGAAGCCCTCTTGGACTTCACAGGGACTTCACACTTTGTAGGGAGTTATTTTTAAATTACAGATTCTATTTCACCTCTAGTGATCTGTTCAGATTATCTATTTCTTCTTGATACAGTTTTGGTGGGCTGTATGTTTCTAGAAACTTGTCCGTTTCTTCTGGGTTGTTGAATTTGTTGGCATATAATTGTTCATAGTATTCCCTCATGGTTTTTTATATTTCTGCAGTATTGGTTGTTATGTCTCCTTTTCCATTTCTTATTTTATTTGAGTTCTCTCTCTTTTCTTCTTGGTGAGCCTGGCCACAGGTGTGTCAATCTTGTTTACCCTTTCAAAGAATCAGCTCTTGGTTTTATTGATTTTTTTCTATTGTTATTTTAATCTCTGTTTTAGGGATCTTAGGCTAGGGAGTGCAGAGTGATGGCACTGACTGCCTGTGCAGGTCTCTCTCCATTCTAGCTGCTGCAAACCAGTTGCTGCATTCCCCTCTGAGGCTCCAAAGCTCCTCCTCTGTCCCAGCTGATCTCTTCACTAGTGAGGGGACTTCCCAGGGTGCAGGAACATTGCCTCTTTCACAGGTCCCTGCCAAGGGTGCAGGTCCCATCCCAATTCCTTTCTCACTTTCATTTTTTTTCTTTTTTCTTTTGTCCTACCTGGTTACATGGAGATTTTCTTGCCCTTTCAGAGGTCTAAGGTCTTCTGCCAGCATTCAGTAGATATTCTGTTAGAATTGTTCCATATGTAGATGTATTTCTGATGCATTTGTGGGAGGCAGTGAGCTTCATGTCCTACTCCTCCACCATCTTGATCTCTCTCCCCAAGGTTCTTTGAGACGGGGTCCCCAACCCCCAGGCCACGGACCAGTACCGGGCCGCACAGCAGGAGGTGAGCGGCAGGTGAGCAAAGCTTCATCTGCTGCTCCCCATTGCTCACATTACCACCTGAACCATCCGTGTCCCCCTCCCGCCCCGTCCGTGGAAAAATTGTCTTCCACAAAACCGGTCCCTGGTACCAAAAAGGTTGGGGACCGCTGCTTTAAGACAGCAAACTGCAGTCACTGTCAGATGTTCTTAAAATGGTCCTCAGGAAGTTTAAAATAGAATTACCATATGATCCAGCAATTCACTGCTGGGTATATACCCAAAAGAATTTAAAGCGGGGACTCAAATGGATATCTGTACAGTCATGATCATAGCAGCAGCATTCACAATAGCCAAAATGTGGAAGCAACCATGAATCCACTGATCTTTTGAATGGATGAACAAAAATGTAGTATATACACACTGTTAATTAAACAAGGAGACCATTAGACGGTGGTGGCTCTAAAGTCTTGGCAGCCTACGTAAGCAACCAAAACCTAGGCCTGGCAATATCTCAAGATTAAGAAATCAAAAGCAAAGGACAACAAATCACAAATAGCCAAGTGAACTTTCCCAAATAATGCCACCACTTAAGCTATAGCCAGTCAGATAATCTCCTTGTCTTCCTTCTGGCTGTACTCTGTAAAAAGAGCACTTCCACTTAGAATCTAAGTGGAAGTGCTTAGAATCTAAAAAACAAAACAAATGAACAAACATAACAAAACAGAAACAGACTCACAGATACAGAGACCAAACTGGTGGTTGCCAGAGGGGAGGGGTGTGGGGGGATGGGTGAAAAGGTGGAGATTAAGAGCTACAAATTTCCAGTTATAAAATAAATGTCACAGGGATGTAATGTACAGCATAGGGAATATAGTCAATAATATTGTAATAACTTTATGGTAATTAGATCATTTTGTAAGGTATAAAAATATCAAATCACTAGGTTGTACACTGGAGACTAATAAAATATTGTAAGTTAATTATACGTCAATAAAAAAATTTAAAAATACAAAATAAATTTTAAAAAGAAAGGAACAATGTTTGATCTCTATTTCAGAAAAATAAGTGTACCTAATTTCATTTATTTTTAAATCTGACAGTAAAAGTCTTTTTTTTTTTTTTTTTTCAATTGAAATATAGTTCATTTACAGTGTTGTGTTAGTTTCTGGTGAACAGCAAAGTGATTCAGTTATACATATACATATCTTTTTCTTATTCTTTTCCATTATGGTTTATTATAGGATATTGAATATAGTTCCCTGTGCTATACAGTAGGACGTTGTTGTTTATCTATTTTGTATATAGTAGTTTGTATATGCTTATCTCAAACTCCTAACTTATCCCCCCTCCCCTTTCCCCTTTGGTAACCATAAGTTTGTTTTCTATGTCTGTGAGTCTGTTTCTGCTTTGTAAATAAGTTCATTTGTATCATATTTTAGATGCCACATATAAGTGTTATCATATGATATTTGTCTTTCTCTTTTTGACTTACTTCCACTTAGTATGCTAATCTCTAGTTGCATCCATGTTGCTGCAAATGGCGTTATTTCATTCTTTTTTATGGCTGAGTAGTAGTATTTTATGGCTATGGTGTATATATGTACCACACTCTTTATCCATTCATCCGTTGATGGACACTTAGGTTGCTCATGTCTTGGCTATTGTAAACGGTGCTGCTGTGAACATTGGTGTGCATGTATCTTTTTGAATTAGAGTTTTCTCTGGATATATGACAGAGTGGGATTGCTGGATCATATGGCAACTCTTTTTTTTCGTTTTTTGAGGAATCTCCATACTGTTTTCCATAATAGGCGTACCAATTTACATTCCCTCCAACAGTGTAGCAGGGTTCCCTTTTCTCTATACCCTCTTTGGCATTTACTATTTGTAGAGTTTTTAATGATAGCCATTTTGACCAGTGTGAGGTGATATGTCATGGTAGTTTTGATTTGCATTTCTCTAATAATTAGCAATTTGAGCATCTTTTCATGTGCCTCTTGGCCATCTGTATGTCTTCTTTGGAGAAATGTCTATTTAGGTCTTCTGCCCATTTTTGGATGGGGTTGTATGAACTGTTTGTATAGTTTGGAAATTAAGCCCTTGTCAGTTGCATTACTTGCAGATATTTTCTCCCAGTCTATAGGTTGTCTTTTTGTTTTGTTTATGGTTTCCTTTGCTGTAAGCTTGTAAGTTTAATTAGGTCTCATTTGTTTATTTTTGCTTTTATTTCTATTGCCTTGGGAGACTGACCTAAGAAGATGTTGCTAGGATTTATGTCAGAGGATGTTTTGCATATGTTCTTTTCTAGAAGTGTTATGGTGTCATTTCTTATATTTAAGTCCTTAAGCCATTTTGAGTTTATTTTTGTGTATGGTGTGAGGATGTGTTCTAACTTCATTGATTTACATGTGGCTGTCCAGCTTTCCCAACACCACTTGCTGAAGAGACTCTGACAGTAAAAGTCATTTATTTCCTTAATAAATTTATTTATTTTTGGCTGTGTTGGGTCTTCATTGCTGTGTGTGGGCTCTTCGCTAGTTGTGGCAAGCAGGGGCTACACTTCGTTGCGGTGCACAGGCTTCTCTTTGTGGTGGCTTCTCTTGTTGCGGAGCACGGGCTCTAGGCACATGGGCTTCAGTAGTTGTGGTGCGCGGGCTCGGTAGTTGTGGCTCACAGGCTCTAGAGTACAGGCTCAGTAGTTGTGGCACACAGGCTTAGTTGCTCCGCGGCATATGGGATCTTCTCTGACCAGGGCTCGAACCCGTGTCCCCTACACTGGCAGGCGGGTTCTTAACCACTGCACCACCAGGGAAGTCCTAAAGGTCTTAATTGTTTCTGATTAGAAAATTAATACTTTAAACAATTCAAACTGCTAGAAATGTATGTTAGACAGTAAAGTTAGCCATAATCTCTCTACCTTCCCCAACATAACTACTGTTAACAATTTGATTTATAGTCTTCCAGACTTTCTTTGTGCATATGCCAGTATTAAAATATATATTTAATGGGTTCAGTTAAAAATATACCTTTTTTCCATGTTTGTACATATGAATCTACCTAAGCCTTTTTATGAACTTTCATTCTGTTATATGGATGTAACATAATTTGCTTAACCAGTGGCCTGTTGTTATACATTTGTATTGTTTTCATTTTTTTCTCTATTTCAATCAACTCTGCAATGAACATCCTGGTACTTCTGTCTTTGCCCACTTGTTTGAGTACAGGGGGAACTGCTAGATCCAAGAACATTCTCCACTGGCATTTAACTCAACACTAATTATTACGGTTAGAATTACAACTGCTAGAATTCCACATGTAAACAAGAGCAAAAGGAGTTTCTCTGAGCCTTATGTCTGCTCATACTTTGTAGAAATATCAGCGAAGGCGGAAGTACAGCCTGTCTGCTGTGTTCCATTCGGCCACCATGTTGCAAGACGTTGGCGAGGCCATTCAGTTTGAAGTCAGCATTGGGAACTATGGCAACAAGTTTGACACGACCTGTAAGCCTTTGGCATCAAGCACTCAATACAGCCGTGCCGTGTTTGATGGTAAGACTGACACTGGCCGTTCTCTCCTGTACACATTTACAGTGGGTACACCACAGGACGAGAAGCATGCAGTGTATTCTCCCTCTGGCAGCCATTATCCCCAGCATATGCTTAGTGGAACGGGAAAGGTTGAATGGGGAGGAGAGGTGGCTGGAGTTCAGGCACCTTCAAGAATGGTCAGACCCTAGAAGCTGCAGACCCTTGGCTGTACTCCAGTGCCCCCACCCATGCCCAACTTTAACAGTTGCTGTGTTTGTAAAGTCACAAGAGGGCAACTAGCTGAACACTGAGCCTCCCCCCAAGCAGCTTCTGCCCTGCCAGGCCCCAAATCACTTAGATTGAGTAGTTGGAGTAGATGGAAAGATCAAGCTTCTGGTCTTGGCTCAGTTACTTCCCAGCACTATGACCTTAGCCATATGACTTCATTCTAACCCTCAGTTTCTTCATCTTCTCCAGAGTTGCCATGAGGATTAAATAGCTGTATTTGAACAAAGATAAATGAGAAACAGTTCCTGCTTTTAAGGAGCTTACATTGTAGTGTATAAAATAAATCATAATAGAAGGCAGAGTTTGAGAGTGCCCTTATAAAGATATCGACAAATGGTTGGAGAGTATAGAGAAGGGAGGGAGAAATTCTGATCAAATGCCCCAACGGTTGTCACCATAGTTTTTACCTAATTTTTGTACAAGTAGTGTTAAAATATAAAATGTGCTAGAAAATGTTGGCTAGTAATTCTTAATTACTGTAAGGCTCTTAGTAATATCAAATTCCGTGTATCTAGCTAAGGCTTTTAAAAAACCAGAAAATTCTTTTTTCTTGTCCCACTTCCAACAAAAATATTTATTTAGAATAACAGTTTTCAGGGACAACACATATAGTCTAATCTCCTATGCTCTATTTTCTTCTGCTGTGTTATGTAATTATCAGTGATGCTCAGACACATGGTCCTGAATTACCAAAAGATCCTGAGATCGTTGTGCTAGGTTCACTAAGGTCTTGCAGAGATTTTCAAAGCAGGCTAAATGAATAAGAACTTTCTATTTATTCCTCAGTTGCTTAATTAAATAAAATGAAAGAACCAGACCACCCCAAACCACACCCCCAGGCCTATGATTACCCAAGCAGTCCAGTTTGCACATCTTTTCAGTAAACGTGTTGTTTATTTTAAGTGTCCAGTGTTCACTGACCCTCAATGTTCTACACCAGGGAACTACTATTACTACTTGCCTTGGGCCCACACAAAGCCAGTTGTCACACTGACCTCATACTGGGAGGATATTAGTCATCGCCTGGATGCAGTGAACACGCTACTAGTCATGGCAGAACGGCTGGTGAGTTTATCTTTTCTGCATTTCCTTTTCATTGAACAGAATGAATTATGTGTTACTTAGAATGCAGGTTAGGCCACTGTACCACAAGACCTCAATGATGGTAAGCAAGATGAAAGCTATTTCTTTAGTAACAGTTGAGGTAGGTAATCCAAGGCTGGTATGGAAGTTCAGTGGTGTTAGGGACCCAGGCTTTTTCCCCCTTGTTGCTCTGCTATCGCTAAGGAGTTGTCATAGTCTGCATGGGAGAGGCAGCTCACCACTACCCCGACCCTTCAGCCTGAAGGAAGGGGAAAAGAGGGGGAGAAGATGACACAGGCCTTTTCCTTCAAGGGAAACACTCAGAAGTCACAGGCTTGATTTCTACTCATTTTCCACTGGCCAGAATCCAGTCATACAACCGCCTCTTACTACAAGGGAGTTGGGAAATACAGTCTTATGCCTGGGCAGGCATATGTCCAGGTGCAAGTTGTCTCACTGTGGAAAAGAGAGGATGGATGTTGAAGTAGGGGGACAACTCACAGTTTCTGCCACAATTTGTATGTGAAGTATGGTGTGGAGAGTGGTTCATTACAGTAGAAACATGCAACCCTTAGAGCTTTGCTATCAAAGCAGTAAGAATCTCTACTGTGGGAAGAAGTGGGCTCAGTGGACTTCCTTGTTTGGAGGTTGAGGGGGTTCCCTCTGGTGGGAACTTGCATAGATGTGATATCTTTGATTATCCTTCTAGTTGACATTGATGAGAAGAAGAACGTGGTTGGGATATTTCTAATTAAGTCAAAGATACTAAGTTATTTCTATCAGGTACTGATAAAATCCATCTGGTATTAGTGTTTTGATTTCCACATTACATGAATATTAATTTTTCTAAGATCCAACCTGTCAGGGTTGGACCATGACATTTGGGGGTCCTGGAATCTACTTGTTCTAAGACCCCATGGCAAAATCTGAAAATATTGTTTTATGTTTTAAAGACAATATTGAAGGAGAGTTATACATTTAACTTAAGCATAATTGTTTACATAACAGAGCTACAATTGATATGCATTGTGGTTGTGGTATTAATTTCCAATCTCCATCTCAAGGGACTTGGTAGAGAATTGGTCACACCTCTATTCTAATTATGTTTTGGGTATTCTTCAGCATTTTTCATCTTTGTTCTTCTCATCAGCTCTCTTCATTGACCAAGCTGTCCTAATTCCATACTAATCTGGATAGGACAGTGGATTTCCATGATCGGACTTTTGGGGATCATGGTGGGCTCTCCCTCAGCCTCTCTGTTGGCAGATGCTCTAAGTGATGCAATAATCTGTCCTGAGCTTATCTTGTACTTTCTGTACCCCAACCCTGGAATCACCATTTCTCCAAGGAGCCCTGGTTCCTTTTAGTAGGAATGGAATGTGAAGAACAAGGTCTGGGTATTGGAGTGCTCACCACTACTGAGATGTCATTGCTTCTAGGCCTTCTCAGCAGACAAACTTGCATGAGAACACCCATGTATATACATATGTATGTTTATTTCTATATCTCTCAATATACTGAATGCAATGAGTTTATAAGGATAACCCCAATTCCATTCTAACATCATGGGGTTTATTCTAGTCTTCACTCTTTCTGTATTTACAACTCCCTTCTCCAACAGTGAGAAACCTGGCTTCCTTTTTCCTTGATATATTTACTCATTAATTTAATCCTAAAATCCATAGGTGAAGTACCGCAAAAAACAAAGCTATTTAGAGTTTGATATGTTTATGGTTCTTTCCTTCAAACTAAGGGAATATAGTAAAAACATTGTGCTCAAAAGTTACTTGGGTTACCTCAGTGTAGTTACGTTATTCATGTGAAATATAGTTAGGTTCACTTTTTTCTGGTTTACATTCCATTTTAGAGTTCCTTCCCCCATCCTTGTTGGTTTTTCTTTTATTTGCTTTTTGAATACTTAAAATTTCCATGGTTTCAAAGGTCAAAGCTATATGAAAATCTTTCTTATTACTTAAATATATGTATCAGTGTTGATTGCATTTTGAAGAAAAATAGTGTTGAGCTATGGTGAGCATTATTAAATGTAAAAGAAAAAAACTTTTCATTTTTCTGTTAATTCTTCTTGTGTATTTTTTCTTGAAAATGAAAGTTTTACCAGGTATAATGCACAATTACCAATTATTTCCTCCCTTTCCAAATTCTTTAGCAATCAAAAATAGAGGCTCTAAAATCAGGGATACAAGGTAAAATTCCTGCAAACCAGTTGGCAGAAATGTGGTTGAAGCTGATCGATGAAGTAATAGAAGACACAAGGTATAGTGATCTTGTTCGTACTTTAGAATTCCCAGCCATGCTCACCTCCCTTAAACTATAAGGCCTGAAGAGTCTCTAGAATTTTCTAGTGTTTGCCTGAAAAATGAATTTGAATCAGTCAAGCTTCTCAAAAGGCTGTCACTGGAAGAGTCTCTGAATCACCAGCAGGAAAAGCTCCACTTTCCGATCTGGTGCCAATTCTAAAGCAGCTGAGGGAGGCTGAGGTCCCACTCCAGGAAATAGTCCCAGTGCAGCCTCCTGCAGGGGGTAGGGAAGCGGGGAGGGAGCTGATCTGCCTCCCAGCGGTCCTTGTGTGCCCACTGCCCCAAGAAACGTGACTCCTGGCCCCCACAGAAAATGGGATCTGGGGGTGGGGCATTGATATTACCATTTAGAACAGTGTTGCGAATTCATAAACACAATTTTAGCAACAGCGTTTTTACTCGCTCTTTTACTGGATGCCTAATGAGTACTCTGGCCAAGCCTCCCTTAGGTGAAGCCAAAAAATTCGACCCAAGCCAGAGAACCTTTCCTAACTGTGACTTAGGGTAACTGCTCAGATCTCAGGGTATTTGTAAATCAAAGGGGGAAGTGATAATTCTAAACTCATTTTAAATGTTGGCCAATAGAGCAGTGGTCAGGGAAGTTCCAAAAGAAAACCATATTCAATACTTCTAACCAGCAGCAGGAACGAGGGCTGTCCAGCACCCCCTACCCCCCACCCCAAGCTCCTAACCCAAAGTCTCCCAGTCTTCTTGTGCCCTCTAGTGGTTTAGCTAGGTAACTGTCATGCAGCTGAGATCAAAGTATTCCTGGATGCTTGTTTAAATTCAGAGAATTTATATCTGGGTCCCAAGAGGTCATCTCTTCCAGTCCCCTTATTTTATAGATGAGAAAACAGAGGCCCAAGGAGGTGAAATGACCCATCTGAGGCCCAAAGTTGGGTTTATTAGCATAACTTCTTTTTCTGCTACATGTTTCCCACCATCAGCATCTATTTGTTGAAGGTCTTATGTGTGACCTCTGAGCTAGCAGCTTCTGTCTATATTTTTGCCTCAAAGAATCATTTCAGGGACTTAACCCTTCCAATGCATTGCCATAATTACCAATGCAACCAAACAAAAACATTTGGTAATACTCTTCATGTAGAAAATGCCTGTTAATTTTAAGAGATATCTATTTATACTGTTTTTGAATAATCGGTTTTTGAAGAATCCAATTGGGCACTTTTTAATTTTAGGAAATTTGTGTTTAAGGGAAGTCATTTAGGATTTCCTTCATTTAAGATGCTGGGTAAGGTTCTTCCCGGGTGGTCCAGTGGGTAAGACTCCTTGCTCCCAATGCAAGGGGCCCAGGTTCGATCCCTGGTCGGGGAACTAGATCCCACATGCATGCCGCAACTAAGAGTCCCCATGCCACAACTAAGAAGCCCGCATGCCACAACTAGGAGTCCACATGCCACAACTAAGAAGTCCGTATGCCGCAACTAAGAAATCCGCATGGCGCCACTAAGAGTCGCATGCCGCAACTAAAGTCCGCATGCTGCAACTAAAAAGATCCTGCATGCTGCAGCGAAGATCCCAAGTGCCACAACTATGACCTGGTGTGGCCAAATAAGTTAATAAATAAATATTAAAAAAAAAAAAGCCGGGTAAAATGCTAACCAATGAAAATTCTAGGTAGAAACAATGTGAGTAGAATTTCCTGGAATAGGTGACATCCTCACCGTGTGACCCCATCAGCAGCCCTTGTGAGAGGGGGGCCCTGGCAGAAAAAGTCTAATCCTGGCTCCAGCTCAGCTGTTCTACTGGGAGCTTGACCTACACAAGTGGTTCTTAACGTTTTTGGGAGGTAATGGACCCCTCTGAGTACCTGATGAGATGATGACAATGATGATGGCAACATCATTCAGACTTTACTATGCGATAGGCATTGCTCTAAAGGCTCCCCATATATTAATTCATTTACTTCTCACCACAACCCTAAAAAGTAGTTATTATTTTCCCACATTTGAAGATAGGAAAACAAGAGGTTAAGTAATTGGTCAAGATCACAGAACTAGTAAATGGTGGAGCCAGGATTTTTATCCAGATAGTCAGCTCCAAAGCCTGTGTTCTTCATCATGATGTCATCTTCATCATGATGTCACACTGCATGTCAACACAGACACTTTTCTTTATAAGTTCCAGGGATTCACAGACCTCCAGAGGCCCACCCGCAGACTGCCTAGGGGTGCATGGGCCCTAGGTTAAGAAGCCTTCTGCTAAATGATCTCTAATGTCCATTCTTCTCCTTCGTTTTGTGGGTCTGTACAGTGATCATAGGAAGCAAAAGAAGGGAAGGCCAGTTCCTCCCAACTGCTGCTACTGTTTCCATCTTCTTCCCAGTGACTCCATGGGCCTTGGGTCCAACCCAAGGAATTGCTTTGGAATTTTCATCCCCCTGCATTCCCCATGAGAGTTAGGAGAGTCTGTCTGGCAGGTCTGCTCTTAAAGCTACATACACTCACCCTCAGCTTAAACCTGGTCACACTTTGTGAAGTCTATTAGGGAATTGATGTGGTTTGTGAGATGGAAACCAACCGTAAATGAACTTGACAGTCCTGAAGCCTAGCAAGCTCTTCTGCATATTCTCTGGTTCTTTTTCCTTTTTTAGATACACGTTGCCTCTCATGGAAGGAAAACCTAATGTCACAGTTCTTGATAATCACATCCAAAAGCTGCGATCCAGAGCTCTCTCCCAGATACACGAGGCGGCTGTGAGGATGAGGTCTGAGGCCACAGAGGTGAAGCCCACATTGGCAGAAATCGAGGACTGGCTCGATAAATTAATGCAACTGACTGAAGAGGTAAGGCTTTTAAACTACACTTGACATGGAGGAGGGATTCTGTAGAAGGGCACCAGGGATAGAGATGGTAGTAGGAAAATCTAGCGCATTATCTTGCATATTGAGCAGATCTAAAGCATGGTGAAATCAAGGCATTACTGGGCTGAGGTGCTAATGGATGCATCATTGAGGTCAGGGCAGAAGAAGAATTTCGAGTTGGTTGTCCTAGAAAAGTCTTCATAGTGGACAAATCATTACCAGTGTCATGGTACAATCAGAATATTTCAGTTAGAGTGATATAGTAGCAGATCTGTGTAGTACTTTTGTTTGGGATTGGGAAGACCTGGCTTTGATTCCCAGATCTACCATGTTTAACCTTGGGCAAGGTACTCAACCTTTCTAAGCCTCAGTTCCCCGTATATTAAATGGAGATAAAACACAGCATTGCTTTACGAAGATTAAAGAAGGTGAAGAGTGTAAAGGCCTTAGCACAGTGTGGGGCACACAGCGAGGGGCTCACAGTGAGTGCTGGATAAATGTTGGCTGCCATTGACCTCTGTGGGTTGGAAGAACAAGGGAGTAGAAGACCCTTCCTACTGACCTTCAAAGGTGGGGGGTGGAGGGTGGGTAGTAATATATTTGTGGATAGCAATACATTTGAAAAACACACATGTGATTACAGGAAATTTTTATTTTTTACTTTCTGCTTTGGTACTTTCAAAGTTTTTTTATAGTAAACTTATATCACCTTTATAATCAGAATAAAAAAGTTTAAAAAAACTAAGTTAATATTTCATATTTGGAAAATATCAAATTGTGAGGTAGAGATGCTCTATGTCCTATGAAATATATGAAGCCTGTAACCCCTTGACTGCTGTCTATGGCTTTCTTCAAATGATGGGAGAGATAAAAGGGGGTATTTTCCAAAATTCCTCTCAGAGCTCTGTAGATAGGGCCTGTGGCAGGTGAAGCTCCCCTTCTGCTTCCCTCTTTTCCCTTTGGCCAGCCACAGGCTGCCTGCCAGCCCTGCAAGCTGTGGTCCTGGAAGGTGTGAGAGTCAGGAATTTGGGCAGAGCCCTAACCACAGTGTTTCTTTGCTAAATGGAGCCCTGAGGGTCCAGCCTGCAGGGTCTGTGGTGTCTCTGCATTTAGACTAACTATAGCTTTGCTTTCTTTTCCATCCACTCACATGACCAGCCTCAGAACAGCATGCCTGACATCATCATCTGGATGATCCGGGGAGAGAAAAGATTGGCCTACGCACGCATTCCCGCGCATCAGGTTTTATACTCCACCAGTGGTGACAACGCATCTGGGAAATACTGTGGGAAAACCCAAACCATCTTTCTGAAGGTATGGCTTCGTCACTGTGTAATGTTAAATACTTAAGTGCAAAACCCGTATTCCCAAGAAGGGCTGATTTATATTATTCGCCAGTCATTGAATGGCTAGGGCAATTGTGATCCATTTCAGCCTTTTCTGGCACTTCCTCTAGGGTGGTAATTCCCAAAGTAGCCTGAGGTCTGCTGGCTTCAAACAAGGACACTTCCATAGAAGTCTCTGTGACACTAATATTAATATGGCATTGTGAACGCTTTGCTTTCCGGAATGATTTTCCACTTCTAATGTCTAATGTGAAGCAATGCCTCTCTTCCTTTCTAGTGGGCGTTTGGGAAGCAGAAAAAAAGGGAAGGTAATATAGATAGTCTATGGAATCTATTCCCTAACCAAATGGGTCCTCAAATTGAAAAAATTTGAGAATTACTATCTTAGGGCCGGGGTTCTGAACATTTTATGGAGTCCTAGACTCCTTTAAGAGCCTGATGAAAGCTACTGGCCCTCCCTTCCAAAAGAATGCACATCTCCGATGCATCCAATATTTTGCATCCAATTCAGGGGCTTTGTAGAACCCATAAACCCATCCCAGGACCCTGGATTAAGAACTTCTCTTATGTGCCTAAGGAGAACCAGAGGAGGGCCTGGGGATGGAAACAAAGAGATCCAAATAGTTGCCAGGTGCAGGTTTTTCATCCCTCTCCCTGCCAGACTCCAGCCGAGTTCCTTGGAATTTCAGGGAGAGGAAAAAAATTCAAAAGGAGAAAAAGCAGTCAGGGGAGGGTGTTCTCTTAAAACAGGGAGATATTTTGCTCTTTAATCAAGAGGGTGAAAATAGAACCAGAATGATCATCTTCTTTCAAGTGTCTCTTGGTGGAATAAACTTTACTTAAGATAGAACCACAATGAAAATTGACCTCAGCAGTGCGTGGAAGCAAACGGATTAATAAATAAAACTTCACGGGGGTGGGAGAGCTCTGTAGAGAGGGCCTTTGGCAGGTGAAGCTCCCCTTCTGCTTCCCTCTTTTCCCTTTGGCCAGTCACAGGCTGCCTCCCAGCCCTGCAAGCTGTGGTCCTAGAAGATGCGTCAGGAATTTGGGTGGAGCCCTAACCACAGTGTTTCTTTGCTAAATGCAGCCCTGAGGGTCCAGCCTGCAGGGGTATTCTCTGCATTAGGTTTCCGAACTCAGTGGATAAAACAGCAAAATGCTTTTAAGAGAATGTTGTATGTATTTATTGATTTTGTTAATACTCATTATCCAGCTTGGGGAGTTATTTAATTCAGTGGGTTTTTTGTTGGTCTTAGGGCCCCTTTCACTCTTAAAAAAGCCATTGGAGACCCCAGAAAGCATTTGTGTATGTGGGTTACATCTATCAATATTTACTGTAATAGAAATTAAAACTGACATTAAAAAGTATTTATTAATATATTTTAAAATAAACAATAAATCCATTACAGGTTAACATAAACTATATATTTTTATGAAATATAATGATTTCCTTTTAAAAATCAGAGAGCAGAGTGATACTGTTTTGCATTTTGGCAAACCTGGCTTCACAGAAATATAACTGGATCCTCAAAACTGCTTCTACATTTCGTCCGATGGACTAAGTTGCTTGGTTGAAGTATATGAAGAGAATCTGGCCTCACACAGATATGTATTTGGAAAAGGGAGGAGTATTTTAATAACGTTTTCAGATAATTATGGGTACTCATCTTTGATACAATACCAGACTCAAGTGGTAGCTTTTAAAAGGTTAATTGCAGTGTGGAATCTGACGTGTATCAGTGAACTTTTCATTCTCTGCTACCTTAAAATCCAATTGTCTATCTTGTACTTTGAATGGCTCTTTTAGCCATGCATGATTTTGTAACATTAAGCATTCATTTGGAAAATATTGATTCACTGAGTTATGCAAATCTTCCTAATGTTGACACATTTCATCATACAGTATTTTTAAAAATCACATTCATTGGGACTTCCTTGGTGGCACAGTGGTTAAGAATCCGCCTGCCAATGCAGGGGACATGGGTTCAAGCCCTGGTCCGGGAAGATCCCACATACCACAGAGCAACTAAGCCCTTGAGCCACAACTACTGAGCCTGCATGCCACAGCTACTGAAGCCCGCACGCCTAGAGCCTGTGCTCCGCAACAAGAGAAGCCACCGCAATGAGAAGCCCACGCACCACAACAGAGTAGCCCCCACTCACTGCAACTAGAGAAGAACCCGTGCACATCAATGAAGACCCAAAGCAGCCAAAAATAAATAAAAAAATAAAAATCCCATTCACTGATATCACTTACAAGAAAAGCCCTTATGTATTGGGATGTTATCAAGCTCACCCGCCGAGACAGAAACAAATTTTCCAAAATTCTAATTTTAACTTGAAACCTTGAATTTTATCATTGCAACAAAATACAGTCACCTATTATCCTTGAAATGACAGGCTCACTTTGTTTATTTTCAAGAAAATGTCTGCCTCATATATCCAAGTACGAATAACCATATTTGTCAGCCAATCACTGTTTCAGGAAGAAAAGGTATTCTATTAAAAAAAAAAAAAGGGCTTCCCTGGTGGCGTAGTAGTTGAGAGTCCGCCTGCCGATGCAGGGGACACGGGCTCGTGCCCCGGTCCGGGAGGATCCCACATGCCGCGGAGCGGCAGGGCCCGTGAGCCGTGACCGCTGAGCCTGCGCGCCCGGAGCCTGTTGCTCCGCAACGGGAGAGGCCACAACAGTGAGAGGCCCGCGTACCGCAAAAAAAAAAAAAAAAGGCTAGTTCACTTCACAGCTCAATTGCATAAGTTTTTTTTCTCAGAATATACACTAATATGCAGCAGAATTTCATCACACAAAATATTAAAAAGACGTGTTCAGGGATCACGATTTAGGATTAGCCATTTTTACTGCTTTATCAAAGTAATTAATAAGTAAAACTGGCATTTTGTTTTCTTCACTGAGAGTGATGAAGAAAACTGTTACTACCAGTGCAGTTCGGTGTTACTGTCTTGATTCCTGCTACAGTGCTTGGAGTTTTATCCACCATTGCTTTTGCACCATCAGTGCAAATGTCAATACAGTGAAAAAAGCAAGTAACATCCTAGTATGATTAGGAAAATAGTTTTGACCTTGTGAGCCTCCTGAAAAGGTCTCAGGGACACCCAGGGGTTCCTGCTTTACTTGTTATTTTAATCTTTGCAGAAGGGTCATTTGGAAATATTTTAACTGCACAAACAAAGTTAGACTGCTGGAAACAATGATTAGATGTTCAGTCTACTTTTGTTTTGAGCTTAATGCACAGCCTGTACTGTGCCCAGCATAACGGTCATGTTATTGTGCACCTCACAGTACCCACAGGAAAAAAACAATGGACCAAAGGTGCCTGTGGAGCTGCGTGTGAACATCTGGCTGGGCTTAAGTGCTGTTGAGAAGAAGTTCAATAGCTTCGCAGAAGGAACATTCACCGTCTTTGCTGAAATGGTAACATTTAATGACATCACTCTTTTCCTCTTTGTGTGGGAGTACTTTACTCTTCACCCTAAGGGAAAATATTCAGAGGTCAAACCAGCCACCACCATAATCGCTACCTAAAACCCCACATTCAAGGGCCCTTAACGAAGGGGGTAGGGAAAGATTGACTGGAGGTCTACATTGGGACACCCCAGAGTGAGTCACACACAAGCAACCCAGGAGTGAGGACGCTTGAGGGGTGCCGACCTTGAGAAGCCTGCTTGGGGTCTGGAGTGGTTTTTTTTTTAATTGATAATATAGTTATTTTTTTGTGTTAATTTCTACTCTACAGCAAAGTGTCTGGACTCTTTAAACCACAGAAGACTCAATCCTCAGTTGGGGAAAGCCTCAGAGGGGTTTGCCCAAGGGCGAAGAAAATGCTGCCTAGATACTTGAAAAACAATAGAGATAATTTGTAAATCCTTCACTGAGTTAAAAATCCATTTGGCTAATTAGAAATCTCATTAGAGTTAAACCAATGAAAATAATTTTCACAAACTTTTACAGCTAAGAGTGGCCTTAGTTGGATTTTTTTTTACTGGAAGTACTTATTGTTGTAAATGTATTAGATACATTCAGTGGGTCTCTTCTGACAATTTTCAGATGAGCTCCATTCCTTTACAGATAGGCCTTCATGCTCAAATGATCGCTGAGAAGACTCTTCATTCCAGCTCATTTGTAATTGTGTCCCTGCTGCCACCACGATGCCTGACCACTGGTTTAGGATTGTGGTTCTGATGTGCTTACTGGGCAAGAAAACCCATGGCCATCTTTTAGTTTTGCTTTTTTTTTAATTTAACAGTGCCTGGCACATAGTAGGCTCCTATAAACATTTGTTAAATAAATAAATGGTGACAGAATTCATCCATCCACCCCTCCACCCATCCAAGCTTTCAGGGAGTGGTGGCTTTATGTCAGGCACAGAGGCAGAGGTTGACGATGATGGAGCAGCCAAGCCCGGTCCTCAAGGATCTCAGAACCTATCACAATAATAAAACCGGGTGTCTTGTTCAAAAGAATCCCACCCCGAGGACTGTGATTCTGTAGCTGAGTTAGGGATCAGCACCTGCAATGTGGGTGGATACGGGGCATTGCGGTCCACTTTGAGAAGCAGTGAAACCCATGGGAAACACACACAAAGTCCTTAGGATGCAAGCTTTGAAGTGAGACTGGAGAGAAATAGAGGGTGGGCTGGAGGCCTCAGGGGAGGCCCTGAGTTACAGATGTTGATGGTCAGTCATCTGGGTGCTGTGGAGGGGGCATCAGAGCACATGTGGGAGGGGCTTGCTCCTGCCCTCCTGTGGGATTTCTTGGCATCCACCTGCCCTACAGCTCTGTGGCTGGGGCCCAGAGAAGCTAGCACTGAGCAAGGAACAACCCTTCCTCTGTTTCCCACTTCCAGATCCTTCCTTGCATAGAGTGAACTCTAGTTTCAACAGGTGTAGAAATGATCCACCCATTTTAGTTGTTTTGCGTGACTCTAGTTTCTCCAAATTCTAACAGCCTCTGAGTACCAGAAGGGGCACGTTAATGACAGTAATGGAAATTTCAGTGGTTCTTGCCTTCCTGGGCTAATACCAGACCTCAGTTCTCTGCAAAAATTCCCCCCCCCCCCACAAATTTCTGGAGGTCTCACTAGTGCTGTCTTAGATATTGCTCTGAGCTTTAGGCACAAGGGGCTGTGAGACTTGGGGGCACATGCATGGCTTCTTTGGTTTCCAAGTGACAAGCACACAGAGTGGAGAAGCAGTTCCTGCCACTTCTACTTGGAAGCCAGCATGGCTGTAGTATCATCCAGGTGAGGACCTTGGCATGGACAAGAGGGCAGCAGCAGCAGTGGAGTTGGGAGCCTCATGTGGCTTTGAGGCCTTTAACTAGCAGCTGTGGGGCGGGACCATTAGCAGTCGTGAAGCACCTCAGAGACCTCCAGTTTCCTCGTCAGGCCCCTGCCCAAACTTCTCCCATCATCCTTCAGCCCAAAACTCCCCTGCTGCTTATGCAAATCGTCTTCTCAGTGAGCTCACCAGCAGACAAACAAAGATATCAGCTTGGACCCAAACAGAGACTCTCACCACTGGCAAACCTCAACCCTCTTTGTGGTTGACATAGTGAAAAACAGACCATTGTAGATTTTATAAATTCTATCTTAGAAAGGAATGCCCTGTAAACCTGGGTCTGCCATTGCCACAAAACCTGCTTCCAGAAAGGTCTTGGTCTACTCACCATACTCCAGAGGGGATGAAGGTTCAGAATTCTTAGGCCACATAAAAGCTGGGTGCTAAAGGACCTTCATGTTTCAGATGGGTCCTTTGTGCTGCCCAGGAAATGTACCATTAATTATACTATTGTTTCTGTGGGGAAATGTGCCCAAGTTCTCGGCAGCAGACTTATAAATAAAGTTTTAGAAGACTACATGTTCATAAATTGAGGACTTTTGTAGGTATCTAAAAGATTAGGTTCGGAGCACTATTTGGAGCCATTGAAAAAAATGGTAGAAACAACTAGCATGATATATCAATGTTTACAAAGCACTTTCACAATCATTTGTACATTTGAACTTCAGGACAACCCTATGAGAAAGGTAGCATCGTCCTCAGTTTACAGGTGAGAACACTGAGTCTCAGAAAGATGAATGATTTACCGAAGTTGCATAATCAACAACAGTGCAACTTAGGCCCCTACCTTCTGAATATAGAGCTTTTCCACTTTCCTCATTGTTTAGCCTAGGTCCTAGATGGACTTGAAAATTGATGTGTTGGCTTTATTTCTTGCTCCCTGATGATGTTTCTCCAATTTCTTTTTAATAGTATGAAAATCAAGCTCTTATGTTTGGAAAATGGGGCACTTCTGGATTAGTGGGTCGTCATAAATTTTCTGATGTCACAGGAAAAATAAAACTCAAGAGGGAATTCTTTTTGCCTCCAAAAGGCTGGGAATGGGAAGGAGACTGGATAGTTGATCCTGAAAAAAGGTACGTTTTTCATTTTCTGAGAAACAAGGATGGTAATGAAGTCTTTCCTTAGAAATTGCTAAGTGAATCTTCTCCATCATCATTCTTGATCATATTTACATAACAGCCACTGAGCAGAAGTAAGTCCACAGAAACTCACAGAAACTTGAGAGATGTTAATGTCCCATAATAAAACAAAAAAGTATAAAAAGCACCTGGTACTAACATTATTGAGAACTTATTACATGGGAATGTGTGAAGCAGTGGGCTAAACATATGCATTATCTTACTGAATCTGGATTGCAGTCCTGCAAGATAGGTAGTGTCAAAAATCATGAAGAGTCTGAGATTTTTATCCTACTTGCAAGCTAGCAAGGTCACCTGCCACAGTTTCGTGGATGTTGGCAGGAGACACAAGACTCCTAAAGCAGAGACAAAGGACTCTATTGCCCACAGCAAATAGTAGTACCAGAGTATCAACATTTGCTCCTGTTCTCCAAGCCCCAATTCCCACAGGGCGACACAAAGAGGGCCAGGTGACACTTGCACGTGAAGTGGATTGTATAATAGGAAAGGAACCCTGAGCTTAGGGCTCCTGAATCCTTCATAATGGGTAGGTAGTGAGCATGCTGGCCCTTTGCTCTGGAGAGAAACACTATGTCTTCTGAGGTTCCTCATATAAACATCCTTGAGAAGATAGTCTGTAACAAAGGTCATGGAGCCTGTGTTTAGACTCACAAAGAATTATCTCCCAACAAAAAACAGTATCTCCACTTTACAGATGAAACTGAGACCTTAGAGGGATTAAGTCACTTGTCCAAAGGCACACAGACTGTGGGTGAGTGGTGTAGACAGGGCTAGAACCCAAATCTAGCCTGGGCACCAAAACCAGCTCTCAACTGTTATGCTGCATTGTCTGCAGGAAACAGTAGAGGGCATAACTTAAGTGGATGAATTGTATGGTATGTGAATTATATGTCAAAGGCTATTATTAAACAGGAAGAAAGAAACAGTACAGGGGGCAAGCATGTGTCCCCTGGAGTCTGGAGGAAACCAAAGCCTGGTTTCTATGTGTTGCCGAAAGCACTGGAACCAGAATGCCTTCTTTTCTCCAGCTTGGGACAGTGTACTTGTGTTTGGAGGAAACAAGCTTGTGAAGTTGGATTTTAAGACCTTAAACTGGAGTTTGCTCTCTCTGTCCACATTTGTTTCCCATAATGACACAGGATTAGGGGAGGAGGGAAAGAAGTGTGCTGGGTCTGGTCTGTTAAGACCCAGTGTCTGAGCATGATTGCTTTTAACCCATGACAGCTTGCTTTGGTTGGAGTTGGGGTTGCTGGTGAGGGGAAGGGAAATGGGATTTGAATTGGAAAGAAGGAAGGAAGGTTAGTGAGGACAGGGAAAGGCCAGGGGAATTGGGACTGGAAAAGCAGGTCAGAGCCTGTTGGAGCTGGATGGGACCCCAGAAGTGGCAGCCAGTTCTGTTCTCCTTCTCTGGGGCCCAGAGAAGAGATGGACAAGCCCAATTGATACAAAGGGTGGGAACTTTCTGTTTTCTCATTTCTTTCCAGTGCTTGATTCTAGGGGAGGATACAGCAGGGGAAAGATGTAGAGACAGTAAAAGGAAAAAAGAAACCTCACTTGAGTGGATACCTGGCAGAAGACTTAAGTCAAAGTTGGACCCTCTGTACTTTCTTCTCTGGGTTGTCAAAATAGTTCCAAATCCAAGAGGAAAATTGGCATGGCAGGGAGTCAGTATGGATTTCTCAAGTGCCCAAATGGACTTTGGAATCTTAAATGACCTGGTTTGGCTGTCATCCCTACCTAGGAACTATCCAGAAAATGTAAACTCCTCCCTTCAGTTTGTGTTACGTAGACCAAGCAAGCCATGAGTAAAAGTTTCCACACTAGGCCCCAGGAGACCGTCTCCATTCCATTTTTTAAAATAGGTGGAAAGAGGGAAGATGACTCTTTATTCTTTTGAACTGTTAGCCAAGAGTCTTGCTGAGAAAATGCTGAATGGCCCTGACCTGACACAGAAACAGAAGCCTGGTCCCTAGAAGAAGCTGCCCACAATGCTGTTTACCCAGTCCCCACCCTAATTACTGGGCAGGAGCAACTCTGCTGATTTGAGAAGTTCTCTGTAATTTAGGGCTCATTGTTTCAGCGGCCCCTCTTCAAAGGAATGTCAAAAGCTATTAGTGCAAAGAAGAGTTTGGAGTGGAGAACCCAAAGGGGTAGGGTGAGGAGGGAACCGGGGCCACCCCCAGGGTATAGATGTCTCCCCACCATTGGAAATAGATGGGGTGGTCGGTGACCACCTTTGGTAATGTTTCTCCTTTGGTAACGTGAGCCTCCTGTCCCTCAGCTTGCTGACGGAGGCGGATGCGGGTCACACAGAGTTCACAGATGAATTGTATCAGAACGAGAGTCGCTACCCCCGGGGCGAGTGGAAGCCAGCAGAGGACACCTACACGGATGCGGTGAGTGCAGCTCCAGCTCCGGGGGATAAGCCCTCCTGCGTGAGCTCGGAGAAGCCATCGCTGGATCACCAACCACAAGACGGGGCTGCCCGGTCTCTTCTGCTCCATCTCATGTCCTAAAGCCTTCCCTTTATAACTGGAGCCTCCAAAGCGCATCTGTAATTAATTCCTATAGGAAAGACATGGGGCCTATTTAACTAGATGTTGGTACATGGTAAAGTCTGGGTTGTGAAATTTTTTTTACTATATTTATTATGGAACTAGTTTTTAAAATCATAACAAATTGAATGCTCATGTCTTTAGAATAGTCAAACAGCATAAAAGGAAATTAAAAGTAATTCTTCTCCCTGATCCATATCCCACCCCCACCCCCAGAGATAACCATTGAACCACTGATAGCAGTTTTCTGTTCCTATAGAAATATATAACTTCTTTTTTCCCCCACCTGAATAGAATTGTGTTGTATGCACAGTTCTGCAACTTGTATTTTTCACGTAATATATCTTGGACATCTTTTGATATCAATACATATAGATCTATGAGCCATTTAAAAAATTCCTACAGAGTGTTTTATTATATGTACCCCTCTATAATTTATTTAACTAATCCTCTCCTTTTGGATATTTAGGGGTTTTCCCCCCAGTCTTTGTTTTTTATAAACAATGTGACAATGAACATCCTTATACATACATTCTTATTCACTTATGAAAGTTTGTCCGTAGGAGAGGCATCTGTTGGCTTGGTCAAGGTTTCAATGCATATAAAATTTTGACAAATATTGGCAAACTACTTCCAAAGAGGTTGTACAAATTTATGTTTCTGGAAATAGCATAGGGGGCTGTTTTTCTAGACACTCACCCTCCCACTTTAACATCTTTGTCAGTACATGAATAGATGGTATCCTGTTGTTATTTCAGTTTTCACACTCTTAAAGTGAAGCTGACTATTTTTCTGTGTTTACGGACCTCGTTTATTTCCTTTACTATGAACTTTTTTCATAACTCTATCAGTTTTAATGCAGAACTTAAGTCAATATTTCAAGTAAACTTTGCTCAGTCTTACATGATTAGCATCTACAACCTCCTGTAGCATTACCCCATTCTTGAAGACATGTGTTTTTCATGCTTTATCCATCTCTGATGGGTTCTCTGCAGTATAACCCCTCATAAAGAGTTGCGTCATTTCATAATATTAAGTTGAACCATATGAAATAGCTTATATTTGATCATTTTTGACCTACAAAAACAATTTCCCGTGGTTTAACATAACATATTCCCTAATAGTGGAAGCAGAAAGTATTCTTTAAAACTCTAGTTATTGTTTAGCAATTGTGTATAAATAAAGATTACGGCTTTTTCTGAGAAAGATTGATGTGTATGATGGTATTGAAATGAGTGAGTCTGTAGTTAAGTGTGAGGAATTCTATCTCACCTTTGCATCTTATTTAACACACTATGGCTTCTTTCTCTTCTTTTTTTTTTTTTTAAGAACGGTGATAAAGCAGCATCACCCAGCGAGCTCACTTGCCCTCCAGGTTGGGAATGGGAAGATGATGCATGGGTCTATGACATTAATCGTGCAGTGGATGAGAGAGGTAACATTTCAGACCTATTACCTGACCAGGGGCTCTCCAGCAATGCCTTGGTTAAAGTCAAGTTTCCTTGGGAGGGAGGAGTCTCACGCCCCTTCGCCTAAGATGACCAGGTCACGTGGTGTTTCCTGTGACTATTCAGACGCAAAATCTGAAGGATAAGCAAGTACTTGGACAAGTGCAGGGTGGGGGGCTGTCAAGAATGAAAGATACAAGGTAACGGGATGCCGGGTGGCTGGACTTTGAGATGCCAGGGATCCAATGAGAATTTGGGAGGGGACTGGAGTTTGGAGCTTCTCTAGTCTAACCATGACATACCCTCCCTGGGAACATCACACTCAGGGGCCCCCTAGCTCAGAAAGAAGAACTGCAAAATGCCTTAAAAGTCACCCTGCTCAGCAGTAATGCAGATTATTGACATAGCTTCTGGTAATGGTATTTATCCTTTTCTTTTTAAACTTTATTTATTTGTTTTGGCTGCGTTGGGTCTTCATTGCTGTGCGTGGGCTTTCTCTAGTTGCTGTGAGCGGGGGCTCCTCTTTGTTGCGGTGCGCGGGCTTCTCATTGCCGTGGCTTCTCTTGTTGTGGAGCACGGGCTCCAGGCTCACGAGCTTCAGTAGTTGTGGCATGCGGGCTCAGTAGTTGTGGCTCGCAGGCTCTAGAGCGCAGGCTCAGTCAGTAGTTGTGGCGCACGGACTTAGTTGCTCTGCGGCATGTGGGATCTTCCCAGACCGGGGCTCGAACCCATGTCCCCTGCATTGGCAGGCAGATTCTTAACCACTGCGCCACCAGGGAAGTCCGATATTTATCCTTTTCTACAAATAGTAATCTAAAGTTAAACGAACTAGAACATTTAGAATTATCAAGAGAGAAAATTTGACTTTTAAATTTTTTACAAGAGGGAATAGTACACACGAAAGAACTAGCATTGATAAGGAAGGTTTCAAATAGATTATAAGTTTCTTGATGATCTTGATGCACACACCAGGCCTTTTAATAATAGTTAATGTTTTTTGAGTGCAAACTATATGCTAATCATGGTCCTAGTGCTTTGCATGCATTATTTTGATTAATTCTTTTGAAAAAGGTATATTTTACCTTTCTGCTGGGGAAATTGGACCATCAGCAGGTTTACTAACTTGCAAGAAACTTTAAAAGTAAACAGCCCCCATATGGTGATGCAGGGATTTGAAGCCAGGCTGTTGACTACACAGGCCACGCCCTTCATCACTGTCCCCAAATGCCTCTTGCATTGTGCTTTACTCTTAGATGCACTCAATTACCATGAATGACTGGAAGTAGAAACATGGAGGAGAACCCCAGGGCCACAAAGGAAGCTTCTTGAAGAGGGATCCAGGGAAATAGGGCTGTATTCAGTTTGGCTGATGGCAGCAAAGTGATAGGAGCAGTGGCGTTCAGTCATGACAGTAGAGAATGTTGGGGGGCAGACAGTGACCAAATGATTCCTGGAACTTTATTTGGCAGTCTGGCAAGTGCATCTCTTTTGGATAACCATTCACAAACTCTGTTCCAGGCTGGGAGTATGGAATTATCATTCCTCCTGATAATAAGCCCAAATCCTGGGTTGCAGCAGAAAAAATGTATCATACTCATAGACGCCGAAGGCTGGTCCGAAAACGCAAGAAAGATTTAACACAAACCACTTCAAGTACTGCAAAGGTAAGAGGAGCAATGGGAGGGAGCTGGGGGCTCCGCCTTCCAGACCACGCAGAACCACGGTTAACTCGGCGACTTCTACAGGAACCATTTACCAGTCAAGGGCCTCATGCCCTGCTCAAGGGTTATAAAAGTGTATCCCCGCCCCAAACCTGCTGATTTAGGAACTCTGGGGGTGGAGCCCAGCGTTCCGTGTTTCAGTAAGTCTTCCAGGTGATTCTGAAGCAGGCTGAATAATGAGAACCACTCGAGAGGCAGTAGTAGGAACAAATTATTTTGGTAGCATAATGTAGTAGTGGCAATAGCTCAGGACTTGGAACAAGACACCTGAGGATTCAAATCCTGGCTTCATTTCCTTTCTCATCTGCAAAATGGATATAATATGCATCTAATTAGGGTATTATAGGCTTAAATGGAATAATAATAAATTGAGTGGAAAAATAATACTCATAACAATCATAAGTGGTATGTTCTGTGTGCTTTTTGTGATGGTAGGTCCTGAATATACGTCACCTCCAATCCACAAAATCTGCATTTTTATCCTCATCTTACAGATAATGTTCACAGAGGTTAAATGGATTTGCTTTAGGCCATGTGTCTAGTAAGTGATAAGAGTGTTTGAACCCAGGCTAAGGTCATTCCAAATACGACCTCTTTCTATTCCAAAATGTGCCTGACTCATAGTAGATGTCATGAAGTGTCTTTTTATTAGATAGTGAGCTTTTTGGTACTTCTAAGGTTCCAAAGCTCAGGACCTTGTTCCTAATAAATAATGGAGTAGAATGAATGAGCTAATGAATGAGTATTTGTTTTGTAATCATCCTTATCCTGATAGGGTGAGAAGTTTCTAGAGGCACTTGACTCCCTCCTTCCACATGAGAGCACCGAGGTGAAGTGGAAAGAACACTGAGCCACCAGTCAGAAGACCAGAAACATGGCCCAGTTCTATTCTACCAAAGAGTATTGTTGAGACTTAGATCATGCTCCCTAACCTGCCTCACTCCTGGCTGCGTAAAATATGTTGGTGTCACTAGTAATACTGCCAGAAGGTCAATTATAAGATTGTCCTTGACCTGGGTTTTCTGTTTATTTAAAGTTGAAAAAAATAACCCCTACGTGGAACTCTTATTTCTGAGATCATAAATATTATTCAGTATTATTTTACATCTACTAAATCTAGTCATACTTTTAAGATATTTACATAAAATTTCCACCACTGAAATGTCAGCTACAGGAGGGCAAGGACCCTGTCTTTTACTTCACTGCTTCCTCAGCTCTTAACCCAATACCACACTTAGAGTTACTGAATGAATTGAAAAAAAACACTGAAAACGGAGATAATTATATATAGGTTTTACGATTAAAAGTGCTATCGTCATTAGATAGTAGTTATTACAGAAGTAATATACCCTGATTTACTTATTAGCTATAGAAGCTATTACCTTAGACAAGACACTTAGACCCTAGGGAGGGTGGTATCGTTTTTTTCCCTCTCTATATAAAATGGACATAATAATATTTTCCAAACTATATCATAATGGCAGTGTTCTTATGAGCTAATGAAGTGAGGAAATAGAAAGCAATTTGGAAAAGAATCCATTTGCTTTACCCATTCCCTCATGCCGCTCCCAACCCCTGCTACCAAGTCTGAATAAGGTGCCCCTTCTGATGGTACAGCCACCACTCATTTCATTTCATCTCATTTCACTTTACTTGCCTGCTTATCTCTCTCTATCCCCCCATTCCATCAGCTCTGCAACGGCAGAGAGCCTGTCTATTTTGTTCTTTGTTGTATCCCTGGCTCCTAGCCCAGCACTTTGGCACGGAGTAGATTTTCAATACGTATTTGTTGATCACATAATCTGCTTTATCAATATAAGGAATATTGTTATTATGATTATTATCATTAAATGTTTTACTTCTATTTTAGGCCATGGAAGAACTTAAAGACCAGGAGGGCTGGGAATACGCTTCTTTAATTGGCTGGAAATTTCACTGGAAACAGCGTAGTTCAGATACCTTTCGCCGCAGATGCTGGAGGAGAAAAATGGCTCCTTCGGAGACGCATGGCGCAGCTGCCATCTTTAAACTTGAAGGTGCCCTTGTAAGTAATAAATAGCCAAAATTCAAATCATATTCGCAGAGGGAAAATACATGAGTGTTGGATATAATACCATCGATTCCAGTACTTTAAGACTGCACATAATTTGGGAGAAAGCTGCACATCCTAGGTGCTCAATAATTTTTGTAGAATGAATAGACCATTTACATATAAAAGGTTCTAAGAAGCATGTTTAATATTGTTTCATCTAGCCTTTCCCGAGTATATCTGTTCCAAAACCTTTGCTTCAGGTGACATCTGTTAACATCCCTTTGGATCATACTTTGGAAACTACAACTGTTCAACAAACAAAGAAAGTTAAATATGCAGATGTGAGGGGAAGGAAAACAGAAGGATGCTTACAAAATTGGAGAACAATTCATATGGAAGCATAATAAAAAGGCAGAGAAGAAAAAAGCACAAAGGTGGAAGGAATGAATAAGAAAGTGGTCATGGTTGATTTAAAACAATGTGGTAGTCAGGGACCATTTTTAGAAATTTGTGTTTGGACACAACCTACTTTTATATTTCTACACAGTGACCCTTCTCTGTTCTTCTTCCACTGCTCTTTTTTTCCTCCTCCCTTCCTCTTAATCCACTTATGTATCCTTTATGCTCCTCCTTTTTTTTTTTTTTTTTTTTTTTCTTTCACGGGCAGGGTTTGGTAAACCTGGCCTTGGTGGGTAGAAAGGCTGGCTTCGACTTCTTGCTCTGTCGCTGTCCTGGGCTTTATTCATCGTTTAAAAATGGAGTGATTGGGGCTTCCCTGGTGATGCAGTGGTTGAGAGTCCGCCTGCCGTTGCAGGGGACACGGGTTCGTGCCCTGGTCCGGGAAGATCCCACATACTGCGGAGCGGCTGGGCCCGTGAGCCATGGCCGCTGAGCCTGCGCATCCGGAGCCTGTGCTCCGCAACGGGAGAGGCCACAACAGTGAGAGGCCCACGTACCGCAAAAAAAAAAAAAAAAAAAAAAAAATGGAGTGATTGGATGAAGAAAATCTCTTTTAAAAGTGACCATTCCATTTGTTTGTAATTCTTACCTCTTTGTTTGTTTTTAGGCATTGTTAATTGGTTTTCCTGACTCTTATTTTAGGGTGCAGATACTACCGAGGATGGAGATGAAAAGAGTGTAGAAAAACAGAAACACAGCGCCACTGCTGTGTTTGGAGCAAACACTCCCATTGTTTCCTGTAATTTTGACAGTAAGTTTTAAACATGTATTTGTGTTTTTCACTTCTATGATGTTCATCTCAAGGAAACTCTTTGAATTCACCAAATATGACCGATAAAAATCCCTTTATGCAAATGTGACTTTCATTTTCATCACTTGATGGAGACGATTTTTTAAAATACAGTTTTCAAAATTATATTTGGGGTAGAGGGTGGTCAAATCATTGATTTCAACATAATCTGTCTGACATGTACTCATGCTACCTATTAAGCTCCAGCAAAAGATTATTCTAATTGGAAAAAATGTTCAAAAAGTTAAGGTTGGTTTCAATGATAACCTTCAGGAATTTTGGAAGCAGACCTACTCTGTAATAATAATAGCAAATACTCATATAAGTCTTAGCATGTGCCAGGCACTCTACATATATTAACTCATTTAATTCTTACAGCTACCCTAGAAGGTAAGTACTATTACTGGCCCTAGTTTTACAGGAGGAAACCAAGTGCAGAAAGATTAAATAACTTGACCAAGATCTTATAGCCTGTAAGCACTACAGACAAGATTTGAACTCAAGTAGTCTGGTTCCCAGAATCTGTGTAATGAATCAAAATGCTCCCCTGCCTCTCAAGTTATGTGTGTTTGCAGGGGCAGGGAGGGGTGGCAGCGTAGTGGGGAGGGTCGTATATGCATTCATACAATAACGATAAGGAGTATAAAGTCTTTGAAATATCAGAGAAACGTTTAGCAGATAACTGTTTCCTAGATCTGGTGTTGAAATGGTCTGGAAAGCCCTATTTCTGTAACTCCTAGAGACCAAGTGTCATTTTAAAGGTCGGCGATGACAAGCAGTACCCTAAATCCAGGTAGTTTACACCAGGAGTATGTTCTCGTGACTGACACACTTGCATTGAGCTTCCTGTAGTACTTTTTAAATAAGTTTCATTTTGCAGGAGACAGAATTACTTTAGGAAGACATGTCATCACCACTGTATATGTGTTCTTTACCGTGGGGAAATAGATTTGGGTAACCCATTTATCTGAAACATATATTATCTCCAAATAGAAATACAGTGTTCTGTTTCTTGTAAGTAACCTCCATCCTGTTGTTTTTAGGAGTCTACATTTACCATCTGCGTTGCTATATCTATCAAGCCAGAAACCTCATGGCTCTAGACAAGGATAGCTTTTCAGGTAAAGGGAAAATGTCTCCATCTCACATGTTACTACACAGCAGGCTAGCTTGATTCTACTTTTCATCAAGTGGATGCTTTGAGTTATTTCTCACAACAACAAAAAGCCTTTCTGTATTGAGAGTAGTTTGATATGCATCAAGTCAGTTGCTCAGTCATTAGATACTCGCTGAGTACGCCGAGCATGGTTGCTGAGTGCTGGAGAAGATTCATGGTCTTTTAATACTACTAATCATTAATCGATTAAGTGATTAAAAAAACAGCTTAAGAAAAGCAGTTTCTGCTTTCTGTTTATAGCTGTGTTTTTACCCCTGGGCTCTTGGGTTAATTGGTAAGTCCTCACCTTTATATATATATATATATATATATATATATATATTTTTTAGATGTTGCGGGTAGGAGTTTATTAATTAATTTATTTATTTTTGCTATGTTGCGTCTTCGTTTCTGTGCGAGGGCTTTCTCTAGTTGTGGCAAGCGGGGGCCACTCTTCATCGCGATGCATGGGCCTCTCACTATGGCGACCTCTCTTGTTGCGGAGCACAGGCTCCAGACGCGCAGGCTCAGTAGTTGTGGCACACGGGCCCAGTTGCTCCGCGGCATGTGGGATCCTCCCAGACCAGGGCTCAAACCCGTGTCCCCAGCATTAGCAGGCAGATTCTCAACCACTGCGCCACCAGGGAAGCCCAATATATATATATATATATTTTTTGTAGCTCTCTTAAGTTGACAAAAAGATCACCAGATCACCCATTCCCCTACTTTGGAGTCCATCTTGACCTCCTCTGCTGCCTGCTCCCCAATTCCCAGCACCATCAAACCATGAGGCTTCACCACCCCTCACACTGACACCCCAGCTGCTTTTGTTGCCTTTGGACTGGTTCTAAGAGGAAGGTTCTGGGCGCCTGTTGCTGGGGGATTTGTGCTGTTGCTAGTGGGACCATGAATAGTTCCTGGGCTCCCTGGGCTATAGGGGGAGCATTCTACTTCAGGACCTGAAGGCCATCAGAGCTACCCTGGGGCTTCTATGGAAACAGCTCTAAGAGCAGTTACCTGACACTCCAGCATGCTTACATCAATTGTGAGGTATGTTCCGAGCACTAATATTAACCAACATATGTGAATGGTTTCCTTTTCTCACAAATTAAAGCAGATTCAAGGTTATCTCTGTAATACACATCTCCATAATGGTCTTTGAAGACATTTTTGAATATTCACCACCAGGGGGCACTCAATCATTGAAAGTCAAAGTTAATTTCTCATAAAACTCTAAGCACATTCCTTGCAGTTTGAGATAAAAGATACATCATCAGGACAAAAGCAAGGAATCCCATTCATAAGATGCTGCAATGCTAAAAGCCAAGCACCCTTTTAGCTTATGCAAAAGCTTCAAGTTAGACAGCAGGGTATTGCTCAGACAGGACAGCTCCCAAGCAATTGCAAAAAGGTTTGGTGAAATTATTTAGCATAGAGGAGAAATGGATTACTTCTTTTTTTTTCTTTCTTATCTTTTTTCAGCTTTATTGAGATATAGTTGACAATATAGTTGTAAAATATTTAAAGTGTACAACGTGGTGATTTGATACATGTACACATTGTGGAAGGATTTCCACAACATTCATCGTCTCTCATACTTACCTGTTTTGTGCGTGAGAACACTTAAGTTCTACTTTCTTAGCAAATTTCAATTATACAATACAGTGTTAGCTGCAGTCACCATGTTATACATTAGATCCTCAGACCTGATTCATCTTGTAGGTGAAATTTACACCCTTTCACTAACTTCTCTCCATTTCCCCTGCCCCCAGCCACCCTGAGGGCACCATTCTACTGCCTGTTTCTATGAGTTCGACTTTTTTTGTTTGTTTCACATATAAGTGATACCATGTAGTATTTGTGTTTCTCTGTCTGGCTTATTTCACTTAGCATAATGCCCTCTAGGTTCATCCGTGTTGTCACAAATGGCAAAATTTCCTTCTTTTTTAAAGCTGAATTATATTTCATAGTGTGTATCTATCTATATTTTCTTCTTTATTCATCTATAGGTTGGCTTTCATTTCTTCGGTGGTTTACTTTGCTGCACAGAACCTTTTTTAGTTTGATGTTGTCCCACTTGTTTATTTTTGCTTTTGCTGCCTTTGCTTTTGGTGTCAAATTCAAAAAACCATAGCCAAGCCAGTGTCAAGGAGCCTACCCCTATATTTTCTTCCAGGAGTTTTACCATTTCAGACTTCAGCTATGGCCATGGTTTTACCATGTCAGACTTCAGCCATGGTTATTCTTTTTTTCTGTTTTAGATCCATATGCTCATGTCTCCTTCCTTCATCGAAGTAAAACCACCGAGATCATCCACTCAACCCTGAATCCTACTTGGGACCAAACAATTATATTTGATGAAATTGAAATTTATGGGGAACCCCAAACAGTCCTACAGAACCCACCCAAGGTTGTCATTGAACTTTTTGACAATGACCAAGTGGTAGGTAATTGAGAATTTCTAAAATGGCTAGGGGAATGATGGAGATTTATAGGGATTTTTGTTGGGGAATTTAAGGATTGCTTGTTTCTCTAGGGCAAAGATGAGTTTTTAGGACGAAGCATGTGCTCTCCTCTGGTGAAACTAAACTCAGAAATGGACATCACACCCAAACTTCTCTGGTACCCAGTAATGAATGGAGACAAAACCTGTGGGGATGTCCTTGTAACTGCAGAGCTGATCCTGAGGCACAAGGTACTTACTGAGTTCTCACTCATCTATTTTTTTCAGAGTAGCCAATCAAAACACTTGTTAACAGCTCCAGGCACTATTTACTTGAACTAAAGGGAGGCATTGACATTTCCATGTTTGTTTCACAGGATGGCTCCAACCTTCCCATTCTTCCCTCGCAAAGGGCACCAAGTCTGTACATGGTCCCCCAGGGCATCAGGCCTGTGGTTCAGCTCACTGCTGTTGAGGTATGCTGCTCACTTTGTTTTACTGATCAACTCAAATGGATGTGGCTATAGAAATGGAATCTTTCGTCTAGGAATGGAATCTTGCTGCATCTTCTCTTGCTGTCTCCAATTTCCTATAGAATTTGTCTAAAAAATTGAAATATTTGTGGAAATAGAATGCTTGTCAAAGCAATAAAAACAAGTCAATCCCAACATTTCTGAGGGAATCTAGAATTCCCATTTACTGGGAGCCAGTGGATTTCTAAGTTTCCTTTGTCAACTGGAGAACTGGGAGAGAGGAGACGGACTCAGAGCAGTGTGTCTTTATGTGCAGAGAAAAGGGGACCTCAGAGGGAGGTATAGGGAGGGAAGGGAGGAATGAGAAATGCTGACATGTCAGACCAGATATATAGACGGAAGGAGCCTGATGGACAGCGTCCTGCCTACTATTGAGGGCTCTCCCTCTGTCCAGTCAAGCACCTGTTACCTGGAGATTTCCGTTCTTGGGGTCTTGCTAAGACTGAGGCAGATGACTTTAAACAACAGCTCTTATTTTTTACTTAGTGCCTGCATGTCAGTCACTGTGTTGAGAAGTTTACACTTGATCCTCAGAATAACCCATGATAGGTAATGCTCTCAGCCCCGTCTGCAGATGAGACAGAGAGGTTACTAACTGGCCAGAGTTCTCAGAGCTGTGATATGGCGCAGCCAGGATTGGATCCCTGCACTCTTATCCCTCTGCTTTTCAGCAGCTCAGGTAGGAGAGGTAAACGGGCAAAACCGCTTTCTCTGTATGACCTCCAGGTTTTCTAGAGTGACATTCTCAGAGATTTGAGGCAAATCTGTACAAGTCAATCTTAAAGAATTTACCAGTTATTAAGACAGGATTTTTCCTTTTGAATATTATTTTTAATATGTTGGGTTTCCTTCCCTTCTCTTTACATTGTTTTCTTAGATTCTAGCTTGGGGCTTAAGAAATATGAAAAACTACCAGATGGCTTCTGTCACCTCCCCCAGTCTCATTGTGGAGTGCGGAGGGGAAAGGGTAGAATCAGTGGTGATCAAAAACCTGAAGAAGACGCCCAACTTCCCAAGTTCTGTTCTCTTCATGAAAGTGGTACTGTATCGAGACTCCGTAATAGTTCATGTCTGTTGAATAGCTGATTTGTACTTGAAAATGAATATATACAAATCACACACATATTTTATATATATATATTTCCAAAGTCTGTAGTTTATATATTTCCAGTCTGACAACAAATAGAAAAACCCTGCCTTGCAGACAGCATGTCAGTGACTTTTCCCCCTTAGATTCTCACACTGTAGTGATGGTTTCTTAAAGCTTCAAACAACCCCAGTGACACAGAAGTATCTACGAGCAATACTAATATATTTCTCCAGTAAACTGTCCATCTAGTCAGCTCTCTGTAACAGGCTCTTGGTCAATCCCCCAAGAGCGGAATATTAACCCCCAGGCCCTGCAGGTGTACATGGACCACAACCCTCTGGATAGCGACTGGCTGGCTGGGGAAGGGCAGCTGCGGGGTGATGGGGCCATGTCCTAAGAGCCCATGACTGTGCCCTGCCTCCACGTGTCCCTGGGTTGGTGCCACTTTGTTCCATCAAAGTTACCCTCTGGTTATTAGAAAGGCACCAGCCTCAGATCTGGTTCACAGGCCTCCATCCTAGACCCTATAATACATTGGAGCAAGAAGAGGTTACTCTGTCTTTCTGTTTTTTTTTTGTTTTGTTTTGTTTTTTGCGGTACGCGCCGTGGCCCCTCCCGTTGCGGAGCGCAGGCTCAGCGGCCATGGCTCACGGGCCTAGCCGCTCCGCGGCGTGTGGGATCTTCCCAGACCGGGGCACGAACTCACGTCCCCTGCATCGGCAGGCGGACTCTCAACCCCTGCGCCACCGAGGAAGCCCCGTCTTTCCGTTTTTAAAGCAGTTAAATCCATAACTTTTTAAAAAGAAAAAAAATCTTTATTTTTTACTCTACTATACAAAGCGTTAAGAAATAAAGGCATTTCTTCAGTTTAGTGGGATGGAAGGTCCAGAACCTTCCCATTTCTTTCCCCACCCCAGTCATTTTTCTGCCCTTGGGGTCGCCAGCACACCACTCTTGAACTGTAGGGTCTTGGAGCTTAACTTCTCCAATCACAGATGAGGCAGCTGAGGCCTGGAGAGGGGAGCCACCTTATGCAAGTTCTGTAGTGAGTGCCAGGCCCCGCGTGCTGTGCTGCAGTGACTCTGTCGAGTTTGCAGCAGTAGCTACACAGAGCTCCGTGCTGGCTGCATTCACACTCCCTGCATTAAGTCTTCAACCCTGCAGGGCAGGCATTTTCACCCCTCTTATGTGTGCTTTGGAGGAAACTGCGATGTTAAGTGATTTACACAAGGGGACACAGCTAGCAAGTGGGTGGCCAGAGTTTAGACTTAAGGTCCCTCCAACTTCAAAGCCAATACTTTTCCCCTCGCGATGCTACAGATGAGCGCCACCTGGAAGCTCCGAGCCAGAATCCCAGAGTGATCCCCTGGGCCACTCGACCCATCCTTCTTCTGTCCCCAGCCCCTTCCCCACCTCCCAAGCTCTAGCCTGGAATCTAGCCTCAGTCAGCAGAGGTGAGGAAAGCCACTCAGTTGATCCCAGCTTCTCTTCCTGTGTGAAGACGAAGGTGGAAATCATCTGAACCACGCACCAGGCAGACCCGAGACCAGCCCGTGATTCCCCAATCAGACAATGTCACCAAGGTTACCAAATTCCATATAGAGGAACCAGGAGGCATGGAGGAAAAATGAGCATCCCATTTTGGCATTGAACTTCCAGGGCTGAAAGACTCTCAAGCCACAGTTATCTCCCGTGAAGGTTCAGTTTTATCTCGATCTAAATTTTAACTAATTCTAGCTAAATGCTGACTTCACATCCTGTTACAGAGCAGAGCCAGGTGCTAAGGTACAGTGCCAAGCACTTCACATATATTAATCCAGCACCCCTACTCTTATTAAGGAGATCACTGGGACAGAGAAGAGTTCCCTAAGATCCTGCAGCTGTCGGTGGCAGAGCCAGGGTTTGATCCTGGCTCGGAGCTCAGGCCCTTCAGCTTCAGGCTGCTTGCTTGGCATGTACATTACTGAACTGCTCGCTGTGGGTCCCAGGGGCTACACCAAATGGGCAGAAAGAGCCTGGGTTGGTCCCTTTGGGGGAGTTAATTGGCAAAGCTGCCCTTGTCAGGTCTTAAACAGAAAAGTGACACCTACCTCTATGACCCCCAGTTCTTGCCCAAGGAGGAACTGTACATGCCTCCGCTGGTGATCAAGGTCATCGACCACCGGCAGTTTGGGCGCAAGCCCGTTGTGGGCCAGTGCACCATTGACCGCCTGGACCGCTTTCGCTGCGACCCTTACGCGGGAAAGGAGGACATCGTGCCACAGCTAAAAGGTAAATGCAAGTCTCTAAATAGCACCTTGGGACTTTTCATGCTGAGTTGATTTAATCTTTGCAAACTCTCAAGGTAACTACTCATTGTCCAGATTTTACAGATGAGGAAACAGCTTGATTTACAGCACGCTGTGTAACTTTCCCAAGGTAATATAGTTAGTAAGTGGCAGAGCTACCCTTGAATCCTGGCCTTGTTTGAGGGGACCCAATGCTCAAGCTATTACTTTCTGAATTGTCCTGCTCCTGGATGAACATGCTTTTTTGTATCATCCAGCAGAGAAGGCAAGACAATGGGTGATTGCAGTTTGCTGTGATAAGTTTTTTTTTTTAATTAATTTATTTATTTTTGGCTGCGTTGGGTCTTCATTGCTGCACGCAGGCTTTCTGTAGTTGCAGCGAGCGGGGGCTACTCTTCCTTGCGGTGCGCGGGCTTCTCGTTGCAGTGGCTTCTCTTGTTGCAGAGCACAGGCTCTAAGCGTGTGCGGGCTTCAGTAGTTGTGGCACGCAGGCTCAGTAGTTGTGGCTTGCGGGCTCTAGAGTGCAGGCTCAGTAGTTGTGCACACGGGCTTAGTTGCTCTGCGGCATGTGGGATCTTCCCGGACCAGGGATCGAACTCGTGTCCCCTGCATTGCCAGGCTGATCCTTAACCACTGCGCCACCAGGGAAGTCCTGTGATAAATATTTTGATGGGGAAATACAGCGGCCCCTCCGTAAGCACTGAAGGAGTGGGGGATTTTTATTTTAAATTGCTTTCCATCTATTGTCCTGCCTCATTAATGCATCACAACATTGTTGTGATATAATTTGAAAAATATGATTTCATTGTTATCTATCGAAGAAAAAATGACACCTGCTTGAGTTTAAATTGTTGGCCTTGGGTCACATAATTAATAAGTGATAGAGCAGAGTATAATACTTACTTTTGGGTTCTATACTAAATAATAACTAATGAATAGCATTTTGCTCTTGTTTATTCAAGAATTACTTGTTTTTTAATTTACCATGTGGCAGAGACTGTTAGGGGCTGGGGACTGGGTCCCATCCGTGAACAAGATCCCAGAGCCCCTAGGCTCATAAGATTAAGCCCAGTGGAGAATTGACACCCATTCATCTGATCGTTGGTAGCCTCCAAACTGAAACAGATGTCTTCTATTTGAGAGCTGTTCTGCTAACCAGTTCTATTTAATCTTCCATACGGTTTGGTATTGATTTTACAGAGCCTCTGAAGCTCATCTGCTATGTGGGTCTGAGCATCCTGTATCCCTGATTCAGAGAAGAGAGAAAAAAATTCACAGTCACACTTGAGCAAAACCCTACATGTGTTTATCCATACATTTCCCATGGAAAGCATTTTTGTGCTGAGTTGATGGTGCCTAAAACAGCAACATTTTTATAACATCAAGGATTAATGTAACTGCAGGCATTCTTTTATCTGGGGTTACTTAATGGAGAGAAACTGTTTTCCTAGTGTTTTTCCTATTGCTTTCATGAGAGAAAGTTCTTTGACACAAATATGTGAAATCATGAGGAAGGTACAAATGCTGCAGATTTTCTCTGGCCCCAGAATCGCTTGCGTAGACCTACTTGTGTCTATGGGTCAGGGTTAGGCAGAGGTCTCCTGGTTCATGATTCTTTGTAGTTAGTGTGAAGTGAGGTCAAGGCTTCAGAAAGCCCCTGAAGAGGAAAATCCCTAAGGTGTATGGGGAGCGCAGTGTTCCCAAGGCCAGAATCTGTTATTTTAGATCAATCTGATAGTTTCTTAAAACCAAACTGAGGTAAGAGTTGAGGAATGTACTTGGTTGGCCTAATGTTGGAAGCACACAGAGTAACTTTCCTCCTGTCCCTGAGGCTTTGTTTACATGAGGATTGTAAAGTGGAGAAATGATAATATAGGAAGGAACTTGCATGCAGTTGTGTTCCGGCACGCCTTCCCACCTGGCTGTCCTGTTCCGTGTTGCTGCAGTTGTTGGGAGTTGGAGGGGAGCTATCTTGGAAGCCTAGAGACTTCTGATAGATCTGGGGGGTGCCACCTAGCAACAGCATAGCAACTGGCATATCATAGATGCTCAATAAATGTCAGTCTCCTCTGCTTCCCGGGTGTTCCCCTGATCATTTCTCTGACATTTACTAAGGGCCTACTTTGCTCTGGGCTCTGGTATGATGGTTAAAACACAAGCTTTGGGGTCAGACAGACCCAGATTACTCACTTTCACTTGTGATTGTTTAACTGGAAGCAAATGACTTGCTTTCTCTTAGCCTCAGTTTGTTTGTTTTTTAACCTCTATAATGGGTATAATGCCACATATGCACATATTCTACAGGATTTTTGAGGGGTTAAATGAGATCATGTATGTAAACAGGTTAGCCCACTGCCTGGCACATGGTAGGCGCCTAAAAAATGTGTTTTCCCTCCTTCATGTCCTATACATCAAATGCTGGGTTAAACACAAAGTTCTTTTGGCTTGGCAGAGTTTGTTCTGTCTGAGTTCTGCCCTCCTGTTGAATGTCTGGCTGCCTGATGCCTTCTTCCATAAAGGGTAGCTGTACCTCTCATCCCACCCGGCCCCAGGCTGAGGCTTCAGCACCCCCTTCAGCTGAACCGAACCTGGTGAGCCCAGGGGCTGCTCCTGAGCCCTTGCTCTAACCTCACCATCCAGAGCCACAAATATTCTGGGAATTATTTAAAGCCAAGATGTGTGCCTTTTCCCTCTGTGTACACTGTGAGAGCCAAGCTGAATGAGCCACTGCAACTTCAGCCCTGAAATGTGCAACTATTCACCCTGCTTTGCTTTTCTGTGTCTTACAACAGATTCCATGAAAAGGAAGCTCCTTTGGTGTAGCTCCCCCCAGCCCCCATTGCCCCGACCTCACTCCTACATCCTCTAAAGACATGTGTTGACACAATTCTTTTTTCAGCATTTCCTGTGTGCAGGATTGGGCTAATTGTCTGAGATAAAAGAAAAAAATGGGCCATAAAATCCCCTTAAAAATGTCTAAAACTGTATCATATTTTGGGAAAAGCAATGAATTGGGTTATTTTTCTGCATTCAGACGTGGTCTTCTCCATTTAGTAAGTCTCATCCAGGAGCAAACTCTACCTTCCACTGTGTGGCTGTTGAACTTGAACTTGGAGTAGAATGTTCACCACTATATTTTTGTAAGCATCTTAGATTATGAAATTGTCTTGCAGCCTCCTTTTTGTCTACCCCACCCTGCCGGGACGTCGTTATTGAAATAGAAGACACCAAACCATTACTGGCATCAAAGGTAGGCTTCAGAACTGATCATTGGATGATGTCAGTTTTATCTTCCAGGCATCTAAGCATTAGGTGAATTCAGTCAAACAACCATTCAGTGCAACTAAAATAAAATAACAAACCAGCTTATCACGGTAAAAAACCTGAATCTTACACTGTGTGGACTCATGTCCTCTACGGTGACATTGTGTGGACTCATGACCTCTACCCTCAGTCACCCAGGATACTTAAAATATACTCAGACCCGTGCTCCACTCTCCATGAGGGAGAGGGATCTAGACAACAGTAAATTTAAAAATCTCCCCAAGTGATTCTAATGTGCAGGCAGGTCTGAGGACCTTTAGTGTGGACAGTCTGAATGATATCATTTGCAAGAAAGAGAAATTTCAGGAGCAAATACACAGCACCACAACGTTCAGAAGAGGGATGCATGTAGCACACTAGTTTTTTCCGCTACATGAAACAGAAGTGTCATGAGTTTTTAATGACCCTATTTGTCAGTGTATGGGATATCCCCGACTTTTATATTCACTGTGGTTTTCCAAATCAAGAAATTGGTGGAAATGCTCATTCAGGACCCTATGTTAAAACCATTCCGGCCAGTTCGACAGGAAGGAGAGGGAAAAAAAAAGTTCCCAGCCCAGAAAAAAGAAAACATCAGCTATCTCCCCGTTTCTGTTGGCATTCACGATGGACTTTCACAGCATGTTTTAATGTGCAAACTGGCCGAAAAGTGCACATGATTGCACTTTAACGTGTTATGTCCACAAACAGTGCCTTTAAAGAAATCCACTTTCTTCCCACTGCATTAAACTCACTAACAATTGGACCGTCCTAAATGTGGGCTCTACAGCCAGCACTGCGTAGCAGCGTGTTTGATTCTATTCCCTGAGAATCCTCCACAGTCAGAAATGACAATAGCAAATATGCAAAACCACTGTGTTCACTTTATAAACAACCCCAAATATTCCCAATAAAACAGTAGTAGCCTAGGACGAAGCTAAGTATAATATACTTAAGATCTTTTACGTACATTTTCACAACAACTCTGGGAAAAGCCAGTTTAAGATCCTGCTCCGTAATCAGCCCCCAGCTTTCCTGCCTCCCATCGTTAATCAGCTCTTCTTTGGGCCTTCTGTATACTCAGTAGCCCCAGGTATGGAGGCTCAAGAAGAAGAAGAAAGCCCGTCTCTGCCCCGATCGCATTCATTTCTTAACAGTAGTTGACAGATGAGGCTACTGTAGCGACAAATTGTGAGAGTTGAGTTTACGTCATATTTTAAGTTGCAGCTTAGCAGGGCTGAGGAAGGTAGCACCAGTCATTCTCATGTACTATAAATAACTTTCACTCAGCTGCTCTCCTAACAGCTACTGGAGGTGCACTGTGTTGATAAGAAAGGCTATTTGGAATTGCCTCTCAAAACCTGATACCACCTATTCATTGGGGAATATAGCACTCATCTGTGCAAAGTCAAATGAGCAAAGTTGAGCTTTGGAAGAGCCAATGACAAGCTTGCTGATGTCCCAGATTACACATACATGTAATACATGTGCATGCATGTAATACACTTGCATGCATGTAATTTATATGCATGCAGGTGATATGCATGTGGTACATGTACATGCGATGTGTGTGTAATGAATACGTATTACCACTAACTCAAGTCAAGCCTTCTATTGGTAAATTGAGGGAATGGGTCAACACTGTGCTGTTGATGGGAGCTGTAGAATGTGGCTTCAGGTGACAGTTTCGGGCTCGCAGAAACTCACACCACTACCCTGTGGTGACCCTGGGAGCTCTTAACAGATGGGCTCAGCACCACCACAAGTAAAGCAGGAAATAAGCACTGGGGACAAATTGCTAAGTGCCAGCCAGATAACACAGACGTTCCTACGTGGCCATTTCAACAATTACCTTCCAATTCCAGTGCTTAAGCAGTATGTCAACAGCACTCAGCAAAATGGCTTCTCCAGCGACAGTGCATGTATGTATGATAAGAAAATGCATGATGCTGCCTGGGGCTGCGGGGACCTCGGTCTAAAGACTTGAACTCTCCTTTCAGATTCTTTCTAGATTTTGGAGTGAAAGACGATCTTTAAACAAATGTGATTATTTTAAGCTTCAGGGGAGAATCTTCTGTGCCATTTGGATATAATGAAGCAAGTTACTCTAGCTGCTTCAGCTACTTTGCCACGTGAACTAATGAGCAAGCGGACATGAATAAATTCTCCCATATTAATCCTAGATCTTAACATCAGCCATCTGTTCTGAATAACGCTTTTTAAATCATGAACTATTCATTTCTTTGAAATGATTTCCAATAGCTGAGAGTAGATGTGAATAAACAGACTCTAAAGCTATAAATTCAGGAACCATTCAGAATGTGAAAACACTTTTGGCATAAAGTCCCTCTCTCCAAAATCTCAATTCAGCTGTGATGATTTAACTTTTAATCTCGCTTTGACATGAATCTAATAGAAAGAATTGTTATATCTATCTGTCTCTCTGCCTCTCTTGGCATTTCTGTGTGCTGAACAAAAGTCGATGTGGAAAATGCCGAGGGGCACTTGCAGAAGAAGCCCCGTGGCCGCCCAGCACTCCCTGCAGGAAGTGCCTGTAGTGACGAGTCGCTGTCCCCTCACAGTGGAAATGAACTTGAAGTTAGGAGGTAGCAATTCTTCACACTGCCCCTAAGGGTGAGCTTGGCTTATGTTCCAGCAGGTACCAAGAGAAAAGTCAAGCCCCAGCATCCTAGCTGTCCATTCTCTCATCTCCTGGTGGATTCTCCATGCAGAAACTCAAATGGGAGGATTTGGCCAATGAGAGACTTGACATCCATTTATGGATGGATATGTATTTGGTGCTTTATCGTCGGCATGGGGAAAAATCAAGAAAAGATACTTACATGATGGTGCTGCAGTCATGTTGGACATAAACATCTTGGGACAGGAGTTTTTGAAGGAATGAGGATTAGGCCAAGTTGGGGATATACTTTAGAAGCTAAATGGAATAAAAGGTTTGGGGCAGGAACATGAGTAACTATTCATCCCCACCTCCACCCCACCTTCTTTGTGATCACTGTGCTGGTGGACAGATTGTCTAACTCTATTAAAACATGGGACATGGGTGGCTACCTCCAAGCCTTTTATTTTAATACTGTTTGTAACTCTTTTGCACATTTCAGAGAAGAAGCCAATAAGGTGTGTTTAATTATGAGATCATCTTGAATAAATAATCCATCAAAACGTTGATAATATAAGGCATGGATGAACAGTAACATCTCCTTTTCTCTTTCTCATTGAACCTAATGCTCATGGGGTCTCCATCTCTGTGTGACCTGTACGTGGTTTGTCCTCTTCCTGCCCATATATATGTGATGGGCAGCTAACAGAAAAGGTAACTATTATACATTATATATTTTCTGCCTGTAGCTGATACCTAAATACATAAATAAATAAAATTTTAAATCCAGGGTTGGGTTACTGATCCATAAAGGGGAAATAACTATAGGTGTATGTATAAACATATATATACCATATACAAATAAGAAATAACTGTAGGTGTATGTATAAACGTATATATATATACAAATATACAAATAAGAAATAGCTTTCCTTGAGTGTTCCTTCTTCCTTCCCCCCAGATGGAAGAAGAGGCTATGTTGCTAGTGACACACTCTTTTGGGCAAGGTCACTCTTCCTAGGTAGATTAAGCCACGGGTGGGTCTGATGGGATCTATTCTTGTTATAAATCTGAGTGGAATTTATAGTAGCCTTCGATAAACTACAGCCTTCTACAGTTTGAGAATGTTGCACGAGGGATTCTAAATGCTGTCCCTTCTGCCCAATCAAAGAACCACCGGATTCTGAACTCTGGCTGCACGTTACCTGGGGAACTTTTGAAAGCATCCTGTATGCCAGGTCTCACCCCAGGCTGATTGAATTAGAATCTCCAAGAATAGGTTGGGAGCCACTGGTCTAAACAAACCATGATGCCTCCCTACTCTTGCTTCACATTTTATAATTTTCAAAGCTCCTTCTCCTAATGATGTTATTTGATGTCCAAAACAACTCTATGAGAGACTTCCCTGGTGGTCCACTGGTTAAGACTCTGTGCTCCCAGTGCAGGGGGCATGGGTTCAATCCTTGGTCGGGGATATTGGGGAGCTCAGATCATCCCGCATGCCACACAGCGTGGCCAAAGAACAAAACGAAACAATCCTATGAGATGGATGGGGACAGGTAGTGTTATTATCCCATTCAGTGGATGAAGAAAATGATGCTCAGAGATGTTAAACAACGTACTTGATGTGGTATGGCTTGTAACATAAGGGTATGGCTTCTAACGTAAAGGATGGAACTTGAATTAGAACCAGTTTTACCCACTCTTAGCTTAGTGAGCTCTGTTTTGCAACGCATTGCTGGCTAAAAGGGCTAAGGAAATGAAACAGTGGAAAACACATACTGGAGGATGAAATAGTAAACATATACTGAAGACTTTCTTTTAATTTATCTGCATATGTAAATATCAAGTCAGCAGGATAAAGGAGTAAAAACAGACAAATGAATGGATTGTATCCATAGAATGTAAGAAAATCATCTAGTGTAGCTGTGGCCATTAAAGTCAAACACATTTCACTGGCCAAGGATCATCATTTCACCTCCAGCTTCTGGATAGAAGAATCGTGAATACTTTGGTGCATGTAAACAAGAGTCATATAATCTCGCCTCTTTTAGGTTCAGAAGTACCTGTTTCTCTTGTCTATTACCTATGAGTTTTCTTGCAATGATTGGAAATCCAGGGCATCACTAAAGATTTTTCCATTTTCATGTGTCTTTCTTTAGGAGGAAGAAATTATTGACTGGTGGAGTAAATATTATGCTTCCACAGGGGAACATGAAAAATGTGGACAATATATTCAGAAAGGCTATCCCAAACTCCAGGTACCTGGGCCTATGCTACTGTGGGTGGGGGACCGACATGCGTTAAAACTGGCCACAGGCAGAGCTAAGTGAAAGACTGAAAGGTCCAATGGTGGGTGCTGAGGCTGAGGGGCCAGGAGCACCTCTGGCCTCCTGGGGAGCCCTCTTGTGATGGATTTTGCCTTTGCCAAGATTCCCGGGGCTTGAGGACAGCTGTTGATTTATGGTTATGTGACTGCCACTTTAGGGCTTGGGGACATCTGGCCGAGGGTTGGGAATGCGTTGGCACTGCACTACTTAGGCCAACAATTGTCCAGTTTGACCAAGGGAGACCTTCAAAGTCATGGTGCTCTTGCAAAAAAGCATGACATGTCAACATGCTTTATTCTGTCCTCTAAACGAGCATCAGTTTCACTAGCTGAGAAGTTGATTCTTTTATGTGCATGCAGTGTACAATCACAACTGTGTGTCCAGGAGGAAGACAAGCTATTGGACTAGGCCGGTCTGGCTATGGACGATCTTCCTGTTAATGGTTTGGGTTTTCCAGTTCTTTATTCATTTTTTCAGAATGTGGAAAAATCTACTTTCTTTCATGTGACTGTCATAACATCTCAGTGCAGCTTGGGAAACACCAGTGTGTAAAGAACCGCTTATTTAGAGAAATAAACTAGGCTGGCAGATCAGCCCCACAGTCCATCCTCCATCCCTCCCTCTTTCCTTCCTTTTTTCCTCCTTCTCCTCTTCTAGCTTTTTATCGAGGTATAATTTACATACAATAAAGTAATCCATTCAGTGAGTTGTGATAATTGTATATACGCCTACATAAACCACTACCAAAACAAGGCAAGGAACATTTCCATCACCCCAGAAAACTCCTCTGTACCCCTTTCCCTTCAATTTCTCACAACCTTCCAACCCTCTTAGAGACAACTGATCTGATTTCATCATCGTAGATCGGTTTTGCCTTTTTTTATACTTCAGATAAGTGGACTCATACACTACGTATTTGTGTGTGTGTGGCTTCTTTAGCCCAACACAGTAGTTTGGAGAGCCGTCATGTTGTCTTGTGCATCAGTAGTTTGCCCCTTTTAATTGCTGAGTCATATTCCATTGTATGGATATACCACAACTTGTTTATCCATTCTCCCGATGATGAAGCTGCTGTGGACATTCTAATACCATGTGGACATGTTTCCATGTCTCTTGGATGAAAACCTAGGAATAAAACTTCTGCATCATAGAGTAGCTGGATATTTAACTTCATAAGAAATTGCCAGACACTTTTCCAAAGTGGTCATATCATCCTGCACTCCAGCCAGCAGCGTGAGAGTTCTGGGGCTCCATCCACATCTCGTGCCCATTTGGTATCGTCAGTCTTTTTGATTTTAGATTCCACCTGTATTTTAATGAGAAATTAAGAATCTGTTGATGGTTTGCAGATATATGACTGTGAACTGGAGGATGTAATGGAATTCGAGGGCCTGACAGACTTCTCAGATACTTTCAAGCTGTATCGAGGCAAATCAGATGAGAATGATGATCCTTCTGTGGTAGGAGAGTTTAAGGTGAGTAAAATGTGTGTGTGTGTCCTGTTTAAAATCCATCTTTATTTTCTTTATAGACCTAGGATAAAGGACAACCAATCTCTGGGTCAGGGACATATCCTCTGACATCTGAAGGATGCTAGAAAATGCTAACAAGGAAGAGGACAGTGGGGTCGGGGGCAGAACACTCAGAGCCATCTCCCTCCCTCCCT
>NW_021703781.1:49078132-49161792 GCF_005190385.1 Monodon monoceros | reverse complement strand
CAGCAGGACCAGTGCAGCACTTTCCCAATCCATTGTCCTTGCCACCCTTCTCATCCACACTCTAGTCCATCTTCCACACAACCAAATCTGATCGTGTTTCTCGACCGCTTAAAGACATCACTTGAGTTTCCACCGGGTCAAGTCTCAACTCCTCCCAAGGGTTGGGCTGGCCTTTCACAAGCTTCTTGTCTCTCCTGCCACTGCATCCCCTCCAAGCCCCCAAACACACCCTGTCCTCTCACAACTTGGAGCTTTGGGACAACTTCTTCTTCATTCCCTGGATGCCCTTTCTTCCCTCTCTGTGGTCTGACAAACTCCTACTCATTCTTTTAAGCGCCAGCTCCGATGTCACATTCTTTGTGAAGTGTTCCCTGGTTGCTCCTGGCAGGGTGGCTCACTCCTACCCCAGGCTCCCTGGGTCCCTGCTGCTACTAAAGTACCATTCACCCTGTGAGTATCTGCTTTCACAACTGCCCCTCCCTACAACCACAGTTGGCAAATCCGTGGCAGATGTGCTGTTACTTCCTAATCCTTTCGAATAGCAGACATTGCTCATCTATCAGACCATTTTACCCTACATGTGGTTTCAAAATCCTTCTCATTATAGCTTTCCACCAAGCCATCAAAGATAGCATGAGAGTCAAACCTATTTAACCCCCTGTGCCAGACTGGATTCCTAGAGTTCGTTTTTTGGCCTCCAGTACCTGGCACATGGTAGGTGCTTACACCATGCTGCTTTACTGAGTGAAAGTAGCTGGAACTAAGACCCACGTGTTCCGAATCCAACTTCAGTGCTTTCTCTTGTACGTAAGCTGGTTTCAAGATAAAATATAAGGTCCCTCAAGCTGGCCTGATGGCTCACTCATTCAGAAACTGCTTATTGTGTCCCTGTTTCATGCCCAGCCCTGTGTTAGGTCCTGGAGATAGAGTGATAAACAAGAAATATTTCCCTCCCTCAGGAAGCTCCCAGTCTAGTGAAGAATATAGACAATAAATAGACAGTGACGACGCAGAGGTCAGTGCTGCAATAGGGGTGAGTGCGGGGTTAAAAGAGAGTGTTAGGAAACCTCTCCAACCCAGGGGCAATCAGGGAGGTTTCCTGGAAGAAGAGACACTTTTCAGCTGAGACCTGAGGGATGAACAGGAGTTTGCCTGGGAGTGGATGGAAGGGGGTTTACAGGGGTGATGCAGAAAAAAAGGGAAATCACCCTTTATACTTTATTGGGTTTAAAAAATAATCATTTTTATTCCTGTCTTCAAAAAATGTGCAGAATTTCACTTCCTATCACCTCCTTTGCCATCATACTGGTCCAGGCCACCTCCATGTCTTGCCTAGGTTTTTGCCAGGCCTCCCTACCTCTGCCCTGCCCTTTCTTCTCCCCTGTGATCTCTTAAGTAATTACTTTATCATCACTCCCTTTCCCCACTGGAAGCATGCACAGCACATCATAGCTACTTCTTTCACAAAAGGCAGCCCTTCATCCCCCAATCCCACAGTGGCTGCCCCCAGTGTCCTGGCGGAAAGGACACTGCCCCAAGCCCTCTGCCCTGATCGCCCAGGGTCCTGCGAGTACATCTGTGTGTCTCTCTCCTAGGGTTCCTTCAGAATCTACCCACTGTCGGATGACCCCAGCGTGCCGGCCCCTCCCCGGCAGTTTCGGGAACTACCTGACAGTGTCCCACAGGAATGCACGGTTAGGATTTACATTGTTCGAGGCTTAGAGCTCCAGCCCCAGGACAACAATGGCCTGGTAAGAGTTTGGGCGTGGAGCCTTCTCCTATAGCAACATAATTACAGTCATCCGCCACAGTAATTGTCATGTTCTTTCTTTCTGGGCTCTGTTATCTCACAAGGGGAAAGATACTCTATCAAAACAATCTGTTCAGGAGGATTGTCCCAGTGGGGATTTATCTCAGAGCTTGAAGGGGCTTTGGAGCCTCTGGTTCACCCTTCTCATTTTACAGACGTGACCTCGGAGGAGAATTGCTTTGTCACTGCTCCCCGCCACTGCCTCTCCTCCGGAGGTGTGCTGGCTGCATGGCGCCAAGAGGAAGCATTGCCCAGACCTGGTCTGAGGCTACCCCTTCTCATCAGGGTGGGAGAGGGTGTGGAGTCACACCTGAGTCTGTCCCAGAAACTGCCTTGAACTGGCACCCCGTGGTGACATAACCTGCTGTCTGTTTTGTCCCCACAGTGTGACCCTTATATAAAAATAACACTGGGCAAAAAAGTAATGGAAGATCGAGACCACTACATCCCCAACACTCTCAACCCGGTGTTCGGCAGGTAACGGGCATTTCCTACCGCGTTTCTGTGGTTCTTTTCTTCTTGGCCTCTGTGCTAAGGATGCAATGGGTGCTAGGCTCTGCTCTAGGCCCGGAAGCTGTGAAACTATGTCTGTGAACTATTCAAATATCCAAGTCGGTGGGGCAGGTAATAAATACGTAAATGCACAAATACAAGAAATTTGTGGAAGTGAAAAGTACCATGAAGAAAACTAAACCAAGTCTGAGAGATTTGCTGTGAGACCTGGAGGGGCGGGGGGCGGGTAATGAGGCCCAGGAGTCCAGAGGGTTTGTGGCTTCTAGACGAGAAGGGTAGGCAGTGACTTACATGTAGTGACAGGTGGTTCTCATTCCCCGATCCTGCTGAGCTCTCTTTTCTGGGATGCTTTGACTCCACCACTTCGAGCCAGTGTATGTGTTATTGGCTCTGTTACCACAACTGAGAAGGCGGCAGAAGGTGATGGGGTCAGATGTCCTGCTCCCTGTCTTCTGTTCCCAAAGATTTTATTTACGGCTGTGTTGGGTCTTCGTTGCTACGCGTGGGCTTTCTCTAGCTGCGGCGAGTGGGGGCTACTCTTCGTTGTGGTGGGTGGGCTTCTCATTGCAGTGGCTTCTCGTTGCGGAGCACGGGCTCTAGGCACGCGGGCTTCAGTAATTGTGGCTCACGGGCTCTAGAGTGCAGGCTCAGTAGTTGTGGCACGTGGGCTCAGTAGTTGTGGCTCACAGGCTGTAGGGCGCAGGCTCCGTAGTTGTGGCGCACGGGCTTAGTTGCTCCATGGCATGTGGGATCTTCCTGGACTAAGGCTTGAACCCGTGTCCCCTGCATTGGCAGGCGGATTCTTAACCACTGTGCCACCGGGGAAGTCCCCCAAAGATGCTTGAAATAGCATTACCGTCTTCATCATTGCCATTTTACATCTGTTCTGGACTGTTACACTGATCCCATCAGAACCTTCTGAAGGGTAAGGCGCACCCAAGTGACCTCTAAAGAGGACCCGCTTTTGTCAGCTATAAACTACTTCCACATTTAATAATAGCTACTATTTGCTGAGCTTTTACTGTGGATGTGCACTATGCCGAACCCTTCATAGAAAACATCTCAAAAATCTCACAACTCTGAAGGGCTACCCTCACCTGACAACAGAGGAAACGGAGGCATGGAGGGAGTCAGCGCCACCTCACTCCACTGCTGAGTGGCAGAGCCGGGACTCACGCCCAGGCCACCTGAATGCAGCGTCTGCAAGGCCGCCACCATCTGGTTTTCACCTCAGTGTCAAACCCGGCAGCTGACAGGGCAGGGAGAAACGGCCCTGCTTTACAGGTGACAGAAACAGGGCACCAGAGCTGTGTCCACAGAGCTGGCGCACCGGGCAGCCAAGACTTAGGTAGAAATTCCTGACCAAGCCCCAGGCTTTTCCAACACCCTTGGTAATGTTTCATATTCCGGGCCAAGCCATCACCTGTAGAAAAATGTTCTTTGCACAAAACATTTGTAAAAACAGTGTTATTTTTCCCCAGAACCCTGCCGAGAAGGAGAACACTTTGTTCTTATTTGACGTGTGCCTGTATTTTAATTTCTGGCTTTATTATCCTGCCCATCCGCTTCTTCTCTACTCGCGTTTGTTGGTGGGTGCCCTTATGCAATCCTTCCCTCTCTTGTGTGTACATGCGTGTGCACGCGCGCACATGCACACTCTCTGTGCTGTACACCCCGGGGCCGCGTGCTAGAGCCAGGCAGTGGAAGTAATCCTCTGGCAGGGCAATATGATTGTTTTCCTTTTCTTCCCCTGATCCAGCCCTGAGGTCTAGACAGGAAAAGGCACGCAGGTCAGGAAGGAGGGCTCCATGCGAGGGACACAGGGAAGCAGGGAAAGCCAGCTTTTACGGGAGAAAGGCGGCCCTGTCTGAATCGCTCATCTCGGAGCCAAGCACAAGCTTAATTAAGTGGCAGAAAAAGTCTAGCTTGGAGCCACCCCGGAAGGAAGTGATGCCGTCAGGCTCCGCACGGCCAATCGCCATCTGGTGAACGTGCAGACATCACCCCGCCCAGCAGGGTGGAGCCAGGGAGACGCGGTTCTGCAGCCCCTCCCACGGCTGCGGTCCTTGGCCTCAGTCTTCTCCAGGATGATGTTCTTCTCAACGGAGACTCTCAGGGATTCCATGAAAGGAATTCAGGAAGGAGCAGCCTTTCCTACGTGCTCGGCCACTGTTCAGCATTGTTAGCCCATAACATTCAACAGGATGTCAGTCTGCCAGAAGATGTTAATTGTGTTCTAAAGAAAGACGTATTCCGTCATCAAACCAAGATGCTTGGGTTAAAAAGATAACTGCAGGACTTCTCAGAACCTTCAATTTGCCCAGAGGAACACCAGAAGTGGTTCTCAAACTTATTTGAGCAAAGCATTCTTTTTCTCAAGGGACACATGTTACCTGTCCCTTGGAATCCAGTAATGGAATTTGGGGGCTCGTTTGGATATGGTGCTTCAGGTGTGGCCATGACTCCAGCACCTTCTATCCTGGGCCGGCTTCCTCCTGCAGGCCCCCACCTGGCTGCAGCAGTCTGGAGAAGTCACTGAGATGTATCTAGGAGGCACCCGAGAAGCTTGTCTCCAGAGCCCCACTGACACATACCCTTCTGCTCAAGAGATGAATACTCCTGGCTCTTTGGGCAAGAACCAGTCCACACACCAGAGTGACAGGAGGAGAAGTGGAGGCACAGTGAGAGAGGAGAGATGCAAGAGGCCTCTCACAGTTTTCTGTCCACAAAGTTTGTTGAGCACCTACTATGGGACTCAGCCCTCTGTGTGCAGATACAGAACCGAACCCCACCCATCTGGAGCTTATGTTGTACAGTTATCACCATCTCAGAACTGGCACCATATTGCTCACCTACCACAGAAATTACTGTTTGATCATTTATCGTTCTCTCAGAAGTGTTTGCATTTTAATACAGATACTATAGAAAAGCCTTCACAAATCAGTGGCAGAGCCAGAGAGGCTGGGAGGAGGGAGGGAGCCTTCTTGGCAGCCTTCTACTTCCCCCCTCCAGACCCTCATGCTCCTGTGGGGTGAGTCCAGGGTGTTCCAAGGGGTGGTGGCCTCTGTTGAGGCAGAGAAGGTAACATAGTAGGGGCACAGATATGGGGGCTATAAATCAGGGTGCTTGTGCCTTACTAATCTCCCAGCTGGGTAGAGATGAGTGGGTGTCCAGATAATAGGCATATATGCTAATAGTATTACAATTATTAATAATTATTATATAACTTATAATAATTTATTATTATTACTGTTATAGCTATTGGGTTTTGAGTAATGCACTCATACCAAATGCTTTCTAAACATTTCTTCCCTTGACCCTTGTAACAACATGGGATGGTAGGGAATATTATCATCATTTTACAGATGAGAAAACTGAGCACAGATAGGTTAAGTAGCTGGCCTAGGGTCCCGCAGCTAGTAAGCAGCAAAGCTGGGGTTCTCGTTAGGCATTTAAAGCCCCGGATCTTCTCCTGAGCAAGTGTACAATTTGTTGCTCTCATTACTAACGGGCACTACTTAATCAAGCACCTCTGCCCGCCGCCACCCACCTGGTTATCCCGGCCATGATGTCCTCCTCCTGCAGCCCCGGCCCCGGCCCGGGGAGTCTTTGTGCAGAACCCTGGTTTGTGTGAGACGCCCGGGTGGGATCATGGAGATTCTAACCTTGCATTTGTTTGTTCAGAATGTATGAACTGAGCTGCTACTTACCTCAAGAAAAAGACCTGAAAATTTCTGTCTATGATTACGACACCTTCACCCGTGATGAAAAAGTAGGAGAAACGATTATTGACCTGGAAAACCGATTCCTTTCCCGGTTTGGGTCCCACTGCGGCATTCCTGAGCAGTACTGTGTGTAAGTGTTTGTTGACAGTTTGCTCCATCTAACGTTAATACCTGGGGAAGCTCTGGCGCTCCACCTCAGGGCCTGTCTTAACTGAGCCCCTGCTCGTTTGAGTCAGGTAGATACTGTTGTTGATAATAGAATCATCTTAGAGAGAATCAGGACCATAGCATTGCCCATTCACACATTGGCGTCTGTGTACAACGCTGGCCCCTGGAGCAGTGCAGTGCTCTGTGGGGATGGCGCAGGTAGCAGCCCCTGGAGAACCAGTCTCCACTCTCCCATTCTTTGAGCCCCTTCCCTCCTTGATGCCCAGGACCAAGAGCTGGCAATGTTTGATGGCAGGAATTCCCTGCCCCTCCCTCCAAACTGATCAATTCTGTGATGTCCCTCTTTCCCTGAGTGCTAAACAGTGCCTTTCTGTAGTATTGAATGAGATACAGCTTGTGATTTCTAATTTATAAGTTTCCCGATTGTGATTACAGGGATCTCAGTCAAACTCATTTTTTACAGAGGAGGAAACTGAGGGGCGGAGGGGAGTACCAATTGGCTGAGGCCAAAATGATTGTGGATTTTAGGTCTCTAAATCCTACATAGATTTCTGGGCAAAAGCCAACGTGTAGAGCACATTCCCTGCTCCCCCGTTAACATGAGAGCACCTATAAGTATGTGTGTGTATGAATCCAAGAAGAACTTGTGTGCCCTGCGGTAACTCCGGGTGTGGGATATTATTCACAGTTCTGGAGTCAACACCTGGCGAGATCAACTGAAACCAACACAGTTGCTTCAAAATGTAGCCAGATTCAAAGGCTTCCCACCACCTGTCCTTTCTGAAGACGGAAGTAGAATCAGATATGGAGGACAAGACTACAGCCTAGATGAATTTGGTAAGCACATTGCCATGGACGGCAAGCTGGTTACAAGTTTGCGTTGGGGAGGGGGGTGGACAGAGCAGTACCCTAATACCATAGGGAATTCCGTACACATGACTGTCTAACAAAAGCCCCATTATAGTAGAGTTTTGCTGTCATGTCAGGTGTCAAAGTGGACACGTTTTCTTGTCTGTCTTACGTTTCACTTGACCTTTTTAGGTCATAGCCATTTGAGCTTTGAACACAAAGTTCTAATAATTAACTTATTTCCATGTAATGCATAATTAGCTCAAAAGTGCTCAGATGGTAGTGGAAGAATTTCTCCTCCAATTTTATTCCATCATTCTCCCAGCCCTTCTCTGAGAAGGCTCAGGGATGCTGGGGGCTGGTTTGAAGACTCTGCTGAGTTCACATCTGGCTCACATCCGAGCTTGGGGTCTTGCTCTTTCCTCAGCGGTAATTTATAATGCAATCTGTCCTGACACATAAACAGCTAACTGCATCGTGACAGAGACTGACATAAGCTTAATAGAGCATAAGAGCTGTGGCATGATTCAGTGTTTCGTAGGGAGGAGGGCTTCCTGGAGGGGCTGGCAGTGGGCTGTGGCTTTGAGGGCACGTGGGAGAGCCAGAGAAAGCTGAGCCGAGGGCACACGGGAGTGAAAGTGCTTCCTGATCATCAGTTGTTTTTTCTTGACGTTGTAAGAAACTGTGTTTGCCTGGCTCTCTTAAGAGGACTTGGTCGATACCAGGGATGATAAGATGTTTAACAAATGTTGATGCTGCTGTTAACAGGAGAACTTGCAAAAGGGACTGGGAATAAACTGGCAAGCAGCATGGCCCCATGGAGAAGATTACCCCCAACAATTAAACAGTACCCCCAGAAAGCTGTATCAGTCAGGATTGTTCCAGTTACTTTTGTCACATAACAAATCACCCCAAAAGTTAGCCGCTGAAAACAACCATATTGTTTTATTTTTTTTTAATTTTTATTGGAGTATAGTTGATTTACAGTGTTGTGTTAGTTTCTGCTGTACAGCAAAGTGAATCGGTTATACATATATCTACTCTTTTTTAGATTCTTTTCCCACATGACAACCATTTTGTTTCGCTTATAGTTTTGTGGGTTAGCTGTTCAGGAAGGGCTCACCTGGGCAGTTCTCACTTGAGTTGCTCACGCAGTCGATTGCTGTCGGATGTTGGCCAGGGCCGCAGCCATCCGAAGGCTCGGCTGAGCTGGATGTCCAGGATGGCTCACGCACATGGCTGGTATTTGCTGCTGGCTCTTGGATGGGGGCTTACGTGGAACTGATGACCAGAGCACCTACCCAGCCCTTTCCCGTAGGGTGATCTCTGGGCACCCAGACTCCCTACACGGCTGGCAGCTTCCGCCAGAGCGAGCACCCCAAGAAGACCAGCCTGGCCTTTCATGGCTGGCCTCGGAAGTCACACAGCATCCTTTCTTTAGTGGTCAAATATGTCTGCAGATTCAAAGGGAGAGGACATAGACCCCACCTCCCCATGGAAGGAGTGACAGAGAATTTGGGGACTATGTTTTTTAAATGCCACAGTGATGCTACCTAGCTACTGTAATAGTTAAACTTACAAATTTCAGTGGCTTAACACAATAGAAGTTTATTTCTCATAAATTCACAACAGGTACTGCTACAGGTGGGTGGCCCTCTTCCAAACAATGCTTCATGGACTAGGCTCTTCCATCTTATAGCTCTGCCCTTCTTCAGCTCAGGTGTCTAAGGTCACTGTTTTCTTCTGCGTCCAGAAAAAGTACACACAGAGGATCCTACATGAGAGGGTTTTATGGGCTAGGTCTTGAAGTGACACACATGTCACTTCCACCTATGTTATATTCTAGCCTACCTTGTTTGCACGGCCACACCTAACTGTAAGGGAGTCTGGGAGACGGAGTGAGCCCCTGACACCAATGTAAATAGGGGCTGCTCTCACTTACATATTCTGGAGCGTTCTGGTCTCTTCACTATTGGCAGCCCACAAGTCAGAAATGAGCCTGGTTGGGGCAGGGCTCTTGGTCAGGAGCTTTTTTTTTTTTTTTTTTAAATTAATTAATTAATTAATTAATTTTTGGCCCTGTTGGGTCTTCGATGCTGTGTGCAGGCTTTCTCTAGTTGTTGCGAGCAGGGACTGCTCTTCCTTGTGGTGCGCGGGCTTCTCATTGCGGTGGCTTCTCTTGTTGCGGAGCATGGGCTTTATGCGCCCAGGCTTCAGTAGTTGTGGCATGTGGGCTCAGTAGTTGTGGCGCACGGGCTTAGTTGCTCCACGGCACGTGGGATCTTCCCGGACCAGGGCTTGAACCCATGTCCCCTGCATTGGCAGGCGGATTCTTAACCACTGCGCCACCAGGGAAGCTCAGTCCGGAGCTATTTCTATCAACAACTCTTTCACAAGCTGGTTTGCACACTGGCACTGCCTGACCATCTTTGCAGAGTCTGGGGTGAAGTACTGCAAATCCCTCAAGGCGATCTGGCTGAACTGTTCCCAGATGCCCATCCCTGTTTCACTGTCCTTCTTTATTGCAGAAGCCAACAAAACCCTGCACCAACACCTCGGGGCCCCTGAGGAGCGCCTTGCCCTTCACATCCTTAGGACTCAGGGGCTGGTCCCTGAACACGTGGAAACAAGGACTTTGCATAGCACCTTTCAGCCTAACATCTCCCAGGTAAAGGGCTCTCTGAACCCCTCATCCACACTCCAAAGGCACTGGTGATAGCTGACACAGACTCGCCTCTTTTATCTTTTTTGGATACTTTTAGATATACACGAAATAGAAATGAAACTCAGGTTAGCTTCATCCCCAAGGGGAATTTATTGTAAGAATTTTCAGGTAACTCACTAAATCCAGACAGGAGAGTGACAGTGACTCAGAACAACCTTGGACCAGGATCTCTCCCTGTCTCTTGTCTGTTTCTCTCTGAGTCTACTTTACGCTGCACTTTTCCTTCCTGTGATCACCTTCCCATGTGTCAGAATATTGTGGACGGTTTCTGAGTTTATGTTATAATGTAGCCCCATCTACTTCCACATGTGGAAAGGATTGGTTGCCCCAACTTGGCCCATTTGTCCCCCACTGGACCACTCAGCTCTAGCCAGGAGGACAGGGATACAGTACACAGGATGGCTCATCACAGGGACCATGTTGATAGCGATGCGGGAAGGTCAGTTCCCAGAAGCTGGGGAGCAGTTCCCATAGAAGCAAGGAGAGACATGGAAAATGACAAAATAGTCCATGTAGAAGCTTGTTAGAATGAAGATTTCCAGGCCATGCCTGCAGAGATTCAGATTTAATAAGTCTGGGGTGGGGCAGGGAATCTGAATTTGTAACAAGTATCTGGAGAGGTTCTGATGCAGATGGTTGGGAAGTCACGCTTTAAGAAGTATTTATCTAATGGATGCAAATATCGTTGACACTGATAGCCGAACCGTGGTCTCTTAAAAAGTGACCACAAGGAGCCTGGGCTTACTAGCTGATTTTGTCACTCACTCTTATTTTGTTCCATATTTTGATTTCTTCCTTCTCTAATTATTCTTCTTTCCCCACAAAGAGCCCATTTCTCCTTCTCTCTCCCCTCCTGCTCCTCAACTGAATAAAGTCTTAAGACATTACAAAGCGAGGAAGATTGCTCCCTGGGCTACCAATACTTCCATCACCTCTGCCTACTGCATTGGACAGACTCCGGCTAGGTCTTAGGAGACACCTGGATGCCTAATTTCTGCAGTGTGCTTGATGTATAATAGACCCTTGAGCCCTGGAGATTAGTGGGAAGAGAGTCAGGATCACAGTAAAATATATCCCTTTTCAAGAGCTTCAGCTAATTCATTTTGACCACAGTGCATTAGGAAACCAGCCTAGTGGTTTCCTTGGCAACCTTCTTAAAGACCAGTCTGTTTTTGTCATGAACGCAGAGTCTACAGAACATCCAAAAACAGTTTGGGGAATTTAAATTGGTTTGTATCGTTGATACAGTGTGTTAGTGGCATTCCTAGCCTGTCTGGAAGAATACTCCAGTCAGATATATGGGCCTGGTCTGTAGCCGTCAAAGACTTGAGTGGGGCCTCACCAAGATGGCGCCACAGGTGTCGGTCCAGGCTCTCACTGTCCCCCTTCCTGCAAGCTCCCTCTCAGGCGGTAGACACTAGCAAGCCAATGCAGGGAGTCCTCAATTTGGGGGGAACAGTAATGTTCTTGTCATTGTTTGAGTCTCTCCTTCGAAAGTGCCATGCTGTAAGTTTTTCTTTTACAAAATTAAATACAGTTTTAAATTATTTTTATTTTCTCTCTTAAGGTAAGTGGAGAAACCCTTGGGTGTCACAAAACTGGGACTGATATCAAGTAGGCAATGTGAAGATGGATAGAGTGACAGCGGGAAATCTGTTCTGAGTGTGAACGTCCCAACTTTTAGTCATTGTAAGAGGGGGTGTGTGTGTGTTTGTGTGTTGGGGGTTGTGTTAGCATTGGGAAGCCCCTCATTTTATTAACCAGGGAAGACTCAGACTGATACAGGTAGGTACATGCAGCCATCAGAGACTCCTGGGAGAGAATGGGGGGCGGATGGCCTAAGTGACACTGAAGGTATAAGATTCATCTTGGTTTCTTCTTTTACTCCATTTTTGTTTGCCTTCCATATGGACTAATAAATTAGGAGGCCTGAAGAACTAGTTTCACCTAAGACGTATGAAAGAAAATTGTAGTCTCTACCACCCATAATATAACTTCATTTCTCTTTTCATTTTTGAATGGCTTAGGGAAAACTTCAGATGTGGGTGGATGTTTTCCCCAGGAGTTTGGGGCCACCAGGCCCTCCTTTCAATATCACACCCCGGAAAGCCAAGAAGTAAGTAATCTTGAGACCCTGCTGTATCTTACTGGGGTCTTGGTTCAGGACCAGAAAAAAAGCACTTTCAAAATGTGCTCCTTTCAGATACTACCTGCGTGTGATCATCTGGAACACCAAGGACGTTATCCTGGATGAGAAAAGCATCACAGGGGAGGAAATGAGCGACATCTACGTTAAAGGGTAAGAAAGACTGGCATGGAAGAGCATGCCAAACTCGGTGAACAAAGCAGACTCTCTCCTTCATGAGTGTTCAGTATTGAAAGTGTCCACTAGAGGATCCTTGATTATTTGAAGCTATTATATTTCATTAATGCAATCTGCTCAGGAAGCTCTAGGGAGACAAAGGGAGAGAGAACAGAAAGAAAAGAGAAGCCTGTGTGCATGTTGTTTATGAACAGAGGCATCTGATGCCTATAAGAACCGATAAGTGTTTCTTTTCTAAGGAAGTGGGTTTTGTTCAGTTTATTAAGCAGATTTGTTATGAGACTTTTTAGTCATGCAGTTCATTTTTACTCATTTTTAATACCTTGAGTAACTAGCCTTAGAAACAGAAGTAGAGCTTCCAGAGTTTCTTTTTAAATATATTTTATTACCAGAAGTTAATGTCCATGGAAAAGAGGAAACATTAGCATAATTTTTTTTTAACCACAAAACCTTATTATGCTTTATTTCTTGTATTAACCCTTGATCAAAACCAAGAGCATAATATTGAAACAGAACTTGGTAAAGATACGCCTTTGGCACCAAAACGTTAAATTATTATAAAATCCTGAAAAAGTATTTGTTTCCTATCTTGATCAGTCTGCAGATAAAATTATACTTGTCATTTACTGCTTTTTTTTCTAAAAAGAGAATGCACTTTCCAAAAATTGAGCCAGTAAATTAGCTGTGCTTCTCTATCTCTGAAGCTTTCTTTTTTTTTTTTTGCGGTACGCGGGCCTCTCCCGTTGCGGAGCACAGGCTCCAGACGCACGGGCTCAGCCGCTCCATGGCATGTGGGATCTTCCCGAACCGGGGCACGAACCTGTGTCCCCTGCATCGGCAGGTGGACTCTCAACCACTGCGCCACCAGGGAAGCCCTCTGATGCTTTCTTTTCCTCCTCCTTTTTATTCCATAGTTTTAATTAAATTCATACACATCTGGTTGTTTGCTCTTCCAGTTTTTTTATTAAAGGTTACCATTAGTCGAGATAACCTTTAGTAATTAGCTGCTACAATTGTTAGATTTATTTCTCCCCATTAAACTGTTGGATTCATATAGAAGATTTTATAGATCTAGAAGATTTTATAGATCTTCTCCCAAACTGTTGTTTAGGTTTTCAATCTGTTTCCTTGCTTGTCCTTGATTTACTTTATGATTACGTTTTTTAATACAGCAGGCTCTTATACACACTAATATGTATAAAATAGATAACTAATATGTCAATCCCAATCTCCCAATTCATCCCACCACCACCACTCCCATTAGCATAATTTTAAAAAATCATTCATTCCACCAACATTTACTGAGTGCCTGCATCCAATGTGCAAAGCGTCATAGGTGTTCATTATTCTGTTACTTGCATAGTTCAATTCCAAATAATTCATGTTGATGTCAGTTTTGTGTTTTATATATATATATATATATATTTTTTTTTTAAATATTTATTTTGTTGCGCTGGATCTTAGTTGTGGCAGCCAGGCTCCTTAGTTGCGGCACACGTTGTGTTATACGTTGATAGTGAGTACAGAACCCAGTGATTAAGAAGTCAGGCTCTGGAATCAAACTACCTGGGTTGAAATCCGGTACTTTCCCTACTAGCTGGACAAGTTAGTAAGCTTACTGATCCTCGTCTGTAAGTTGGAGATAACGATAGTATCCACCACTCCGGAAGAGTCAGGAGACTGAGTTACTCAAAGCACTTAAGATAGCACCTGGCAGATAGTAAACACTGTGTGCATTCGTCAGGGTTCTCCAGGAAACAGAACAAGTAGGATGTGCATATGTGTAGAAAGAGAGAGATTATGAGGAATTGGCTCACATGATAACGGAGGCTCAGAAGTCCCACGATTGGCCATCTGCAGGCCGGAGACCCAGGAGAGCTGGGGGTATCATTCAGCCTGAGTTCCAAGTGGGGTAAATGCCAGTCTGAGGTCAGGAGGAGGTGACATGAGACGTCCTGGTTCAATCAATGAGGCAGAAAAAGGGGGTGAATTCCTCCCTCCTCTGCCTTTTGTTCTGTTCCAGGCCTTCAATAGACTAGCTAATGCCACCCACGTTGGGGAGGTCCATCTACTGAGTCCATCAATTCAAATTCTAGTCTCATCCAGAAACATTCTCATAGACACACCCAGAAATAATGTTTAATCTGGGCACCCCACGGCCAGTCACGTTGACACATAAAATTAACCATCATACTATTATTATGACTAGTCCACAGGGATTGAGTTTGGTTCCTTGATATGTAAAAGATAAGACTTGTTGAAATTTAATATATTCATAAAGTGAGAACAAAGTTTCACTTATGATCCCAAGTGGCCTTCAATCAAACCTTTGTTAAAGACGTAATTACTGTCATTTAGGTTCACTAGAAACAGGGAAGGTTTCATCAAGTTCTTCATTATTCTTTCTCATTTCAGGATCTTATTACCATTCCCCAAGGAAAACTAATTCCAGCTAATTATATGTATGCAAATTTATTTGACTATCATAAGCATTTTTCTTTCCAATCAGGGAAACAAACTCAATACTGGACTGAGAGATAACTCCAGTAATCCAAGAATAAAGCAAGAGCTAAAGTACCATGTCATATTTGGAATGGAAATCTAATTACTGTATGTGAAAAGATGGATAATGTACAAATAACACCCTTAGCACCTCAAGCATATGGGTGTTACATACAGAGTTATACGGACAAGTACACAAATGCATACACTTAGAGCAGTTGTTTAACTTGTTTTCAAATTAAAATGTGAAAAGATTCATGAAAAAGAGGGAAAAGCTACAGTGGGTGAGCAGTCTAGGGGAGGATGATGGTGCTCTTTGGGGATGGGTTAGAAGCTGAAGCTACCAAGGTCACAGCCAAAGAGTGTGGACTCTCTTCAGTGAGTTAGTTCAAAAGCTTAAAAGTTAACTGTCAAAAGGAATCTTTCAACTCAGCTTACCTGGTGAGTCAATTGACTAGAAAAAGTAAAACTAGTATAGTTGATTGCTATCAATACCACTATTAGAGGCTTCCCTGGTGGCGCAGTGGTTGAGAATCCGCCTGCTGATGCAGGGGACACGGGTTCGTGCCCCGGTCCGGGAAGATCCCACATGCCGTGGAGCGGCTGGGCCCGTGAGCCATGGCCGCTGAGCCTGCGCGTCTGGAGGCCTGTGCTCCACGACAGGAGAGGCCACAACTGTGAGAGGCCCGTGTACCCAAAAAAAAAAAAAAAAAAAAAAAAAATACCACTACTAATAATAGGACCTAACATTAGCTTGTGAATTTCTAGTCTCCATGGTCCTTTGAAGCAGGTAATAGTCCTGGACTTTGGAGTCAGACAGGCCTGGGAGTTATACTTAATTCTGTCCATTACTGGATGTATGAGATGTACATCCCCTCTGAACCTCAGCTTCCTCATCTGTGAGATGGAGCTAGTTATACAGTTGGAAAGAATAAAATAAGGCATTCTACATACCTGGTTCATAGTAGTTGATCCTTAACGTGAGTTAAGGATTTCCCCTTCCCACTCTGGCTCTTCTCACTCTGTCCTCAGGTTGACCATGTGAAGGGAGCACATATCATTAACCTCATTTTACAGATGGGAGATGAAGCTCAGAGGGTTAATGGCAGAGCAAGTTCACAGCCAGGCCTGTCTCCTACTGACAGTCTTTATTTGGAGGAGGCTGCATTGGGTCTTCGTTGCTGCGTGCGGCCTTCTCATTGTGGTGGCTTCTCTCGTCGCAGAGCACAGGCTCTAGGCACACGGCCTTCGGTAGTTGTGGCACACGGGCTTAGTTGCTCTGCGGCATGTGGCATCTTCCCGGAACAGAGCTCGAACCCGTGTCCCCTGCATTGGCAGGCGGATTCTTAACCATTAGCACCACCACGGAAGCCCTGGCATCAATATTTTTAAAAGCTCCCCAGTTGATTCCAATGGGTAGTGGGTGTTGACACTACCTTTTCAGTCTAAAATCTCATGTTCCTCTGGTTCCAAACCAGGAGTCTTCCCCATAGCTGGCAGATGTGATAACACTTCCTCCCAGACATGTTCATTCATTCCTCCCTCCGACTGGTCTGCTGGTGTGCCAGGCACAGGCCAAAGGGAACTTTCCAAATGTCAAAAGTTAAGATGTCCAATTGTTGATGGAAATGAATTTTCATAGATAGGAGTATGGATATAGCAGCCTACATCTCCCTTGCTAGTCTCATTAATGTGATCATAGTAAATTTAAGAATAATTTACAAATGAAGTGGTAAGATTACTTGAGTCGCGCCTGTTTTGTTTGCTTAAGTAAAATATGGAAAAGAAGATGCTAAAATTTTCAACTGACCCATATTCATTGAGCCTATCAGCAGTGATGACAGACACTGATGAGTTATAGTTATAGGGAGACTAAAAACATAGCCAGCAAGCTTCACCAGTCTCAAAATAGAAGCTAAATTGTTGATATTTTCCAGAAAATTTCACCTTATCCCTGTTAACTGAAGTCTAAAGGGTTTCCTGCTTTGGTTTGAGAGGAATTATATTTTATTTGGCTACCACGTGTGTTGGATGCAACAGAGTGCCTCCCCTTCATAAATCACCCCCCCAGCTCCATAGATAACTGGAACCTGCCCAAGAAAAGTGCATTAATTCTCCTGCCCTTCACTCTCTAATCACTGCGCAATTTTGCGGCTAGATTACTTGTCAATCACATGTAGCTAAGTCTGTTTGCTTCTGCTTTTCAGCTGGATTCCTGGCAGTGAAGAAAACAAACAGAAAACAGATGTCCACTACAGGTCCTTGGATGGTGAAGGGAATTTTAACTGGAGATTTGTCTTCCCTTTTGACTACCTTCCAGCTGAACAGCTCTGTCTCGTTGCTAAAAAAGTGAGTTCTGAAATAGGCCAGTGGGGAGTGGATGTCGTGGGTCTTCCTTAATGCAGATGCTCAGAAAAGGTTGGGGCTGTTCAGAGTCCGGGAGGTCATGGGTCCGGCTCCTCTTTACAGATGGGGACTTTGAGACCCCAGTGGGGTAGATACTTGCCCAGGGTCACACAGCTATGGCGGTTATTTGTGTAGTTATAACAGAAGTATAAGGAGCACAACTTTGCTTCCACTAACATGTTGGCAGCAGGGGGAAGGATCTGGTAAGTGGGGATCTTCTGTCAATACATTCAACAACCTAAGTATATGTTTATGTCACAGGGAGACTGATAAGCAGAACTGTTGCACTAATTAACCAGAGGCAAAATATTAATGTAGGCGAAATATCCCCCTTACCTTCCTTATCAAACTTAAGCATCTCCCTGCCCTCCCTCGGGAGCACTTCCGTGAGGGTTCAGGGCCCTCCTGGTGGTGATTAATAAGACTCTCAGTTACAGAACTCGACTCAAACTGGCTTAAACCAAGAAAAGTGATTTACTGGTTCACATTACTAAAAAGTCCAGGGTTGGCTGGCTTAAGGAACGCCTGGGGCCTGGGTTGAACTGATGTCTTTAGAAACTGCTCTCACCTTCTCCACCCCTCTGCCCTGCCTTCTTCCATGGGCCTCACTCCCTGGTGAGCGCAAGGTGGCTGCCAGCAGCCCCAGCTTGTATCTTGCCCTCTCGGCCACCTCAGCAGAGAGAAGGGAATGAATCCCCAAAGGCACCAACCAGAGTTCTGGAATTGGGCCCCAGCGTCTGCCTGTTTGAGGCCATGTGTCCATCTCTGAACCAGGGTTGCCGCGCTCAGATTGGCGAGATTGTGGAGTTAGGGATAAAGTCACTTCTCCCCAGATTGCATGGACTGGGGGAAGGGAATCTCTAAGGAAAATCTGGTGCTTTCATCCAAAAAGGGGGGCCTAAAACCTGGGTAGGTAATAACAACAGATGTCTATTACAGGCCCTTGTCCCATTTCTCCCTTCCCCACCCCCTCCTGCCATATTCTATAAACTTTTCCTAGCTGTGCCCGGTCACCTCCTCATCCTACACCTGATCAGAATATACCTGCCTCATGTCCCATCTGGCCAGGCCCCACCTCCTGCTGGCCCTACTCAGTGCTGATGCTCTAGTGAGCACTTTCCCTGTCCAGGTGAGATGAATGCCTTCAAAGGGCACTTTCTAGAGACATACAGGCTCATCCTGATGTTGAACCATGCACACTTTCAGATAATGAGACAGACCGGGGGGAAAGCGAGGGATTTGGGGTCAGGTAGACCTTTAGGTAATGAAGTTACCTTTCCTATTTACTCACATCTAGAGCTGGACCTCTTAGCATCCTGAGTAGTCCTTGGAGCATGACCCCACACAGGACAGCCGAGTAGGGCCAGACAGCAGCAGAGTGGGCTTCTCAGCCCCTCCGAGCCAGGCCCTCTGAGCCCTGCGAAAGGGACCATTCCTGGAATGTCATCTGAAAAACAATCCAACAGCCTTCCTTCAAATTCATGAAGCACTGGGGGATTTCCCTTTCTTTTGGGGCCAGAGGAACTTAGGTGAAATCAGGCTGTGGGGACGTCATTATTATCCTGGGCTAATACTGTCTGGGCAGAAGCAGCGACACCAGGTGAGAACCTAGAGGACACTTATCCCATCCTCTCCCCACCTGAGTCTAGGCTGAGGGATCTGAGGGTCTTAGATGACCACGGTATATAAAACCCAGCAATATTTTTCAAAAGCCAGAAATGCCAGGACATTTAAAATCTGCACGAACAAAAGAGTGAAATGTGGGCCCCCATCCCCTCACCTCCGTGTGAAATGAGTGTGCTCGGACATCCTTGGGGGGTCGGGGAGGTCGCTGAGCAGAAGCAACTCCTCCGCAGGGGATATTTCGGTCTGGCCTGGGATGGCTTGGCTTTGGGAGGATCAACTAGGCAGGCTACAGTCTTCAGGGCACGAGACATCATCGCTCTCCAAACCACAGGAGTGGCAGCAGGAAGTCACACTGATAGGAACATGGCAGGAAACCTTCTGTTTGGGAATTGCCTGGGACAACCTTTTTGTCACCCAGCTGGTAGTCCTGAGATTTCCTGGGGAGCCCGATTGCCTTATGTCCACCTGGGGTAGAGGGGTAGGCCAAAGGGCGGGGTTTCGGGTGGGGATGCAAAGGAGAGAAGAGGCCCCATGCCTTGATGCTGGGTTTTCAAGAGGCCCAAGGGGAGGGTGTTAAGAATCCAGTAATCAGTGTCATTTTGGTTTGTCTGTTCCTGTTGGCATTTTAGGAGCATTTCTGGAGTAAGGACCAAACTGAATTTCGGGTCCCACCCAAACTGATCATTCAGATATGGGATAATGACAAGTTTTCTCTGGATGACTACTTGGGTAAGGCTTACCTTTGGATACTTTTTTCTAAGAAATTGTGCTTGAAATTAGTAAAAGCAATTAAAACTTGGGATCAATTATTTAACTCTCCAATACTGTGGGGTGGGGTCCCACCCCCTGCCTGGATGTCCTCGGAGCGGGGTGGCCTGCCCATCCGCTGCCCCAGGTCCTCTGAGAAGTGGGCACAGGGACTGGGCGCTGCGGGCCCCAGCCACTCCCAGGGCCTTTGCACCAGCTCCTATCTTGCTAGGAAGACACAGATTTTGTTTTCAGGGATGCCACAGCCTTACCTCCACTTCCAAACCTCTCCCCCTGCTCTCAGCACCTCAGAATTGGCTCCCTCCTCCTCCACGCTGCTCTCAGCGGTCACCGCAGTCCCCTGATGCCCCGCCCTTCTCTGGGGTAAAAGGCCCTTGTTAAAACACCCCGGCCTAGCCCCTCCATTTCCTGGCATACACCCTGGTCCCCCCAAAGCACAGTCTTCTTATTTTCTCTCTCCCAGGCCTTGGGTGTCTCATTGGCCTGCTCTGTTTCTTCCTCTTCCTCTTTTTTTTTAAAAATTTATTTATTTTACTTATTTATTTTTGGCTGCGTTGGGTCTTTGTTGCTGCACGCGGGCTTTCTCTAGTTGCGGTGAGTGGGGGCTACTCTTCATTGCAGTGTGTGAGCTCTAGAGCGCAGGCTCAGTAGCTGTGGCGCACGGGCTTAGTTGCTCCGCAATATGTGGGATCTTCCCGGACCAGGGCTCGAACCCAAGTTCCCTGCATTGGCAGGCGGATTCTAAACCACTGCACCACCAGGGAAGTCCCCCTCTTCCTCTTTAAATACAGGCCTTTGCCCTCCCTGGGGTTTTGCGGCTCTTCCCCAGGCTCCCTCAGTGACTTACCAGCCCTCACCTCTGTTGAAGGTAAAGCTTCAACTCTCACTTTCAACGAGGTAAAACTCCTAGACATAGAGGTGTAGCCTGACTGCCCACCGTGCCTGCCACATAGTAACAAGAAATATGATGACTCATACTGCAACATGCAATGTATCAAATCAACGCACTGTACACCTTAAACGTACACAACGCTCTATGTCAATTATATCTCAGTTTGAAAAAAAGAAACTCTCATGATGATTATTCCCCACTTCCCACCAGAAACTTTTACCTTTGTGTTCGGCTGGCACCTCAAATTTATCGTGACTAAGACCAAACTCAGCCTTTCTTCCCTGACCTCATACCTGCTCACCTCATGAACCGCTTTTGCTGTTCACAGCCTCTCCCAGCCACCTAGGCAGAAGCACCCAGAGTCCTCTGTGGGTCCTCCTCTGCTTTCCTACCACTTTCCTAAACCATGTAACCTGCTTTATCATGCACGTTTATTTTCTTATTTTTATGATCTCTGCCACTTGCCAGTTCAGACCTCACTTTCTCGTAGCCAGCTGTTACAGAAGCCCCTAGCTCACCTCCCTGCTTCCAGAGCATCTTTCCTGGCAGAGGAAAAGCCCACAGCAGCCAATGGCTGTGTCTTGTTCATCCCTCTACCCTTTACAACATTGAGTGCGGTGCCTTTGACTTAGCTGGTTCTTAATAAGAGTTGAACAAACAAATGAGTGTGAAAGTGCTGACTGAAGAAAAACGTACAACCTAAAAGTTGTGAGTTTGGGGATCTTACTGAGGACTACGGCGCAGGAGACAGCCTCGCAGATAGCTCTGAGGAAAGACTCCCAAGAGGTAAGGGGGGAGCCAGGACACAAGAGGTTTTTGCTGGAAAAACAAAAAAGTTAGTCAAACATCAAAAGATTACTGCTAATCACAAAGAGCAGACATCTCAAGTTAATGATTTTAGTGCATTTCTGTGTTTGCGGAGATACAAGATCCTGGGCCCATGGAAATTATTCCTTAGGTATGCATCTTAACCATCTAGAGGCAGATCCAAAGGTCAGATGCTTCTTGTCTTTCTCCATCCTGAACTCCCCTCAGGGCACAGCCTCAGTCTTTTTTTTTTTTTTTTCCCATTTATTTATTTTTGGCTGTGTTGGGTCTTTGCTGCTACACGTGGGCTGTCTCTAGTTGCCGTGAGCAGGGGCTACTCTTTGCTATGGTGCGCGGCCTTCTCATTGCGGTGGCTTCTCTTGTTGCAGAGCATGGGCTCTAGGCGTGCGGGTTCAGTAGTTGTGGCACACGGGCTCAGTAGTTGTGGCTCGCGGGCTCTAGAGCGCAGGCTCAGTAGTTGGGGTGCACGGGCTGAGCTGCTCCGCGGCATGTGGGATCTTCCTGGACCAGGGCTCTAACCCATGTCCCCTGCATTGGCAGGTGGGTTCTTAACCACTGCACCGCCAGGGAACCCCACAGCCTCAGTCTTGATCCTTGTAGAACTGGGATGATGGGCAACATTCTTTGTTTACTGGCATGGCAGGCAACGTTCCCTGTCCACAGCAGTGTGCTAACTTAGAAAGCATAAAGAATAGTAGAGGGTTTTCCCTTGGAGTTTAAATGAAATAGTCTGATAACAAATAAAGAGAATGACTTTATTTCTTAAATGGCTAGTGGGCAAGTGGTTGCAGTTATCACCAAAAGGAGAGACAAAATAAAAGCAGGTGTAAGTTCCAGAAAGGCTTGTGGGCTATGGATGCATTGTAAGATGAAGGGCAGTGTCTGAGCCTAAAAGTTTATAGAGAATCTGCCACAACCTCCCTGTTACTCCCGGCTGCCACTGTTGAAGACCACCTCTGGTCCCTGGAGTCCATAGACATGGCCCAACACACACACACCTTTTTCTGAAGGAGAGGTTTCCTGGGAGTTCCCAAGCCCCAAAGACAGACAGTCAGTTAAAGACAGTTATTAACGACAAAAGAGTTAATGCCTCACATCATGGAAGAAAAGTTGTGCTTCTCCAGGCACCCTGAGCTGGGCTTCCTAGTTCCCGGGGAGAACTTTCTGTTGAGAATTCAATGTTCCTTCTCAAGCTCTTGTTTTTGAGGTTACGCTAGGAGAAACTTGAACTTGACTGTTCGATGGAGCTTCCCATGTTCCAAGTACCAGTTTTCTTTACCCAAAGCCAAATGACTATGTTAGGGGAAGTTTGGAACCAATAAGAGCAAATTCCAAGTTCAGTGGAAATTTTGGCTGGAGATGTTTAATTCTTTTGTGTTTGCAGAAGAACTCTGTTTATGCTCCTACCTCTGAGAAATTAAATGGGTTGTTCTCTGTGAGATGCAGAGCAGTGGACAGATACTACTTCTGCCACTTTTCATTCTATCTGGAAAAAATTTTAACTGCCTACCAGGGTCCGTTTCTCTAACTCACCTGTCACCTGTTCAGAGTCATGGTCTACCTCTCTTCTGACAGGTACATTCTGTTCACTTGTGAACAACGTCTGATCCACTTGAAATTTATTTGGGTTTAATGTTTCCTTGGCTAGGTTTCCTGGAACTGGATTTGCATCGCAGCATCATTCCAGCAAAATCACCAGAGAAATGCAGTTTGGACATGATTCCTGACCTCAAAGCCGTGAACCCCCTTAAAGTGAAAACCGCCTCTCTCTTTGAACAGAAGTCCATGAAAGGATGGTGGCCGTGCTACGCAGATAAAGATGGCTCCCGTGTGATGGCTGTATGTATGAGTATTTCCTGGTTGAGGCTCGTTTACTCCTTTTCTCCTTTAGTTTTGCCCTTTATGAGTAGATTTGCTCTGGATAAGATAAGGGAGGTTACAGGAGAAGGTGGCAGATGCTGTAGCACATGTTTGGGGTTGAGTGGAAGATAGAGGGATTGGAATTGTCAGAAAACTGGGAACGCAAGTGGTTGTGCTGTATTTCTTTAGGACTCTCCTCCTCCTCCACCAGGAATGCTAATTTATGCTGAGCTTCCAGTCCAATTCAGTACAGAAAAAGAAACTTCAAATTTGAGCTGTCCTCATCTTTAAAAAAAAATTTTTTTTTTTTTAAAGATGGAGGAAACAGGGAGTGTTGACATCCAATGAACACGAAGGCCATAAGTTACAAGCACATTTGGAAAACTGAGGATAATTTTATCGTAGAAGCAAAAGTGCGGGTTACCATGCCCTGTCACAAATTCATTATGTATTAATAATATTTTACACCACTCATATTCATAATCTTGTTTTTTAAAACAACTTTGAGGTATAATTTACATAAACGGCACCCACTTAAAGTACAACTAAGGTGCACAATTTGATGAATTTTGACAGATGTATATGCTCATGAAACCACCACCATAATCAAGATCCAGAACGTTCCCGTTACCCCAAAAGTTCTGTTGTGCCCTTTGCAGTCCGTCACTTCCTCTGCCCCTGGCACAGGAAACCACTTATAAGCGTCCTGCCACTAGGGGTAGTTTGTACATAACCCCATGAAGCAGCCATTACCTACATTTTATAGATTCGAAGAACAGGCTTAGAAAGAAGGACCACCTTGCCATAGTCAGACACCCACCTTTGACTCGTCGACAGAGGAGGCATCTCTGCTCCATCGCCTAAATGAGCGTCAGGGTCGGAAGCTCTCAAATTGTTGGTGACCTTGTGGGCGCCAGGGTTCTTGAAAGGCTGTTACAACCTTAGTTAAGCCTGGCTCTAAGAGTGGACAAGTTTCTAGACCTCTCGCAGCCTCAGTATACTCACGTGCACACGAGGACCATAGCAGTACCTGATTTATAGGGCTGCCCTGAGCGTTACGCGAGATTATCCATATAGAAGGCTTACGCGGTGCCCAGTGCACCAGTCAGGAACCTGTGAACAGGGAGGCAGCATTCATTCATTCATTCACTCACTCATGCGTTTCTTCAGCTAGTGTACATCGAGTGCCCACTAAGTGCCAACACTGCTCCACGCAGTGGGGGTACCAAAGGGAGCACGATGGCTCTCTTGGAGCCCACACTTCATGCTCAGTCAATGTTAGCTATTGTGGGACTTGCCTGGGGGCGCAGTGGTTGAGAATCCGCCTGCAAATACAGGGGACGCTAAGCCCGTGAGCCACAACAACTGAGCCCACGTACCACAACTACTGAAGCCCGTGCGCCTAGAGTCCGAGCCCTGCAACAAGAGAAGCCACCGCAATGAGATGCCCACGCACCACAACGAAGAGTAGCCCCCGCTCGCCTCAACTAGAGAAAGCCTACGCGCAGCAACGAAGCACCAACAATGAAGACCCAATGCAGCCAAAAATAAATAAATTAAAAAAAAAAAAAGTTAGCTATTGTTATCAGCCGTCTTCAGGTTATTCTGGGTCCAAGTAAAGTTACAAAGGGGGAGGTATGTGAGCAGGCAAGGAGACAGATGTGGGAAAGTTAGAATGATGGGGATCCAGAGACTGAAAAGCAGGGAGGAGGGAAAGCAATTTGTCCTCTCAGTTTCCCCCAAGGAGTCGGTTCAGAAACACATGGAAGAGGAAATGTGATGAAATCTCTTGAGGAACATTTAAGGCAATCTAAGGATTGTTTTACAAGAATAAAAATCATTGCTCGGGGAATACTCCTTGGGTCGAAGTGAAAATATTTGTGAAACGTGATGTCATGTGTTTAACCTGTTCTGCTTTACTGAAGGGGAAAGTGGAGATGACGTTGGAAGTCCTCAATGAGAAGGAGGCCGACGAGAGGCCAGCCGGGAAGGGACGGGATGAACCCAACATGAACCCCAAGCTGGACCCACCAAAGTGAGAGACCCTCTTTGTTCTGATCCCCAAACACCTGCAGTCTGAAAAGCCCCCCCTTCCAATTGCCTTAATGCAATGGATTAGCTGTTGTCTGAATTTTGTACTGAACAAGGGAGATGGGGGAGGGAGAGGCTGGTGATCTGGCTTCATTTTAACCATTCTCCTTCCCATGAAACCAAAGTCCAGTGTGTCTTCGGCATCTTAGAAAGCCATGAAAGGTTAAAGGCTCTCTCAGCCAACTAAGGGGAATAATATCTTTTCTTGACTTTATAAAATGTTGTTAATCATTCTTTAAACTATTATGCTCGGAGGTATAAAATATCTGTCCCTCCTGAGTTGGGTAGGTAAAACCATTTCTTTGCAATGCAGCCGGCCGGAAACTTCCTTCCTCTGGTTCAGCAACCCATGCAAGACCATGAGGTTCATCGTGTGGCGGCGGTTTAAGTGGGTCATCGTCGGCCTGCTGGTCTTGCTGATCGTGCTGCTTTTCGTGGCCGTGCTCCTCTACTCCTTACCGGTATGAGTCCCTGGCCTCTTGTCTTGGCTCTTTGGGTGTGAATTATGGTTGGTCATCTCACTTGGTACTTGCCGCCTTTGCCATCTGGTAAAATGACCTATGTAGCGGTTGTGGTGTTACAACCCGTCAACCTTTGGAAAATTTAGAGTACTGTGTCCTGTGATAAGGATTACATTCTCACAGTTTCATGAATTACAGGCAGAACCTCATGGTCTGAAAAAAGAAAAAACTTTGGTCTCAGGAATTCTAGGAGCAATCCCTTAGGCCTTTATGAATGTGTGTCTAAACCACAGCCAGCATTTCTGACGGATCTTCCTGCCTCCAGACTCTCTTGTTCCAAACCATCCTGCATCCTAACTCCTGCCATTTCACAGATCCTGGGCCCATTATGGGCCTACACAAACCTTGAACTCCACCCAAACTAGAGAGCTGGCCTCCCCAGACAAGTATTGCCCTTACCTGCCAAGATGCCTTTGCCAGGGCTGTTCCTTTGCCCGTGTTTTGTCTATTAAAACCTCCCTCATTCTTTAAGGGCCACATTACATAACCTCCCCCTCAAATCTCCCTTAATCTCCACTGTCATAAATGGGAGTCCAAACGGGAGGTTTGTCAGTGTGCCTAGAAGTGCCTTCATTGCTGAAATCGAATTTGAAAATTTCTGCATCTCGACTTCATATACTTCTTATCTCAACAAATTCCTCGAATGGAGGAATGAAGGCACTTCTGGGCACACTGACAAACCTCCCATTTGACTCCCATTTATGACTGGCAGGGCTACTGGAATCTAGCGGGTAGAGGCCAAGGATGCTGCTAAACATCCTGCAATGCACAGGACAGTCTCCAACAAGAATCATCTGGTCCTAAATGTCAATAGTACCGAGACTGAGAATCCCTAATTTATATACACACATGGCCCTCTTTCTGTTTCCTTTTCAGAACTATCTGTCAATGAAGATTGTGAGGCCAAATGCATAATGGGAGCAAGGGCTTCTTTTCCAGAGTCATCCAGCAATCCAGAGTCATCCAGCAATGAGGGAATCCTGTCTCTGTTTACAGATCAAAACCGAGAGGGATTTTGTTTGTGTCTGAGACTATATTCCAGGGGCACGTTACACTACTTCACCGAGGCCCACCACTTCCCAGAGGCTCTAAGTCCACGTCAGGCCAACAAGCAACATTTTTATCTTTTGAAGTATTAAAAGTTTTAACCATGTTTTTTTCAGAATATTTTGCAAGGTGGCTGGTTCCATTTAAAAATCATCTTTTTTTTTCTGTGTCCTAGTTCTGTAATTCAATTTTTGGAAATTGCTGAAATCAAATTTGAAAATTTCTACATCTCGACTTCATATACTTCTTTATCTGTAGTCAACAAAAAAGGACTGTGCATTATCAAGTAGTTAGAATAGGTGGAGGAATTTTTATTTATGCCTGCAAGCGTGGTCATAGTTTGTATGGACAAATGTCATGAGACTATTGATCCTCTGTGATGAACCCTAATAAAAACATTCTGCCTCTGACACATACCTGTTTGTTGTAGCTGTGGGCCAAGCTGGGAAGGAGGCAATTTCTAGTCTGGGTCTCAGTGGGTGGCATGCCAGGGCATACCACTTGGCTGTAAACCCCTTATCAGTGTGCTGCCAAAGCTTGGCCAGTGGGCCAAACTGAGGCTAATATAAGAAACTGACACTTGTTTAAAGTACTTACTCCATGCAAGCCATTGTTTTAAATGCTTTATACATATTAACTAATGTAGTCCTCAAGGTAATCCTATAAAGGTAGTAGGTAACATTAATCCCATTTTGCCCTTGAAGAAATTGAGGCATACTGCATGTAAATCAATGAAGTTAGAACACACCCTCTCACCATACACAAAAACAAACTCAAAATGGCTTAAAGACTTAAACATAAGACAGGACACCGTAAAACTTCTAGAAGAGAACACAGGCAAAACATTCTCTGACTTAAATCGTACCAATGTTTTCTTAGGTCAGTCTCCCAAGGCAGTAGAAATAAAAACAAAAATAAGCAAATGGGACCTAATCAAATTTAAAAGCTTTTGCACAGCAAAGGAAACCATAAACAAAACGAAAAGACAGGCCACGCAATGGGAGAAAATATTCACAAATGATGCTATCGACAAGGGCTTAATTTCCAAAATATACAAACAGCTCATACAACTCAACAACAGCAACAAAAAATCCAACCCAATCCAAAAATGGGCAGAAGACCTAAATAGACATTTCTCCAAAGAAGAAATACAAATGGCCAATAGGCACATGAAAAGATGTTCAACTTCGCTAATTATTTGAGAAATGCAAATCAAAACTACAATGAGGTACCAACTCACACCAGTCAGAATGACCATCATTAAAAAGTCTACAAATAACAAACGCTGGAGAGGGTGTGGGGAAAAGGGAACCCTCCTGCACTGTTGGTGGGAATGTAAGTTGGTGCAGCCACTGTGGAAAACAGTATGGAGGTTCCTCAGAAAACTAAAAATAGAATTACCATACAATCCAGCAATCCCACTCCTGGGCATATATTCAGACAAAACTCTAATTGAAAAAGATACATGCACCCCTATGTTCATAGCAGCACTATTCACAATAGCCAAGACATGGAAACAACCTAAATGTCCATCGACAGATGAACGGATAAAGGAGATGTGGTACATATTTACAACGGAATACTACTCAGCCATAAAAAAGAATGAAATAATGCAACATGGATGCAACTAGAGATTATCATACTAAGTGAAGTAAGTCAGAAAGAGAAAGACAAATACCTATATGATATCACTTATATGTGGAATCTAAAATATGACACAAATGAACCTATCTATGAAACAGAAACAGAATCATGGACATAGAGAACAGACTGGTGGTTGCCAAGGGGAAGGAGGTTGGGGGAGGGATGAAGTGGGAGATTGGGGCTAGCAGATGTAAGCTTTTGTATGTAGAATGGGTAAACAAGGTCCTACTGTATAGCACAGAGAACTATATTCAGTATCCTATGATAAACCATAATGGAAAAGAATATTTTAAAAAAGAATGTATATAAATATTATATATACACAATATATACATAACTGAATCACTTTGGTGTACAGCAGTAATTAACACAATGTTGTAAATCAACTATACTTCAATTAAAAAAATAAGAAATATTTTTTTTAAGAAATTGAGGTATAAAGACGTTAAGTAACTTGTCCAAGGTCACACAGCTAATAAATGGTATAGCTGGAATTTGAAGCCAGGCAGTAGGGGTTCTTTTCCTCTTTACTTTTTTTGGGGGGTCTGGAAATTTCACCTCAATATTTGTATTTATTTGCTTTTTTTTTAAATTGGGAAATAACTGACATTATATTAGTTTCAGGTTATAGAACACAATGATTCAAATTTGTATATATTGCAAAATGATTACCATAGTGAGTCTAGTTAACATCTGACACCATCCATAGTTACACAATTAATTTTCTTGTGATGAGACCTTTAAAGATCTATTCTCTTAGCAACTTTCAAATACGCAATGCTGTATTATTAACTGTATTCACCATGCTGTACGTTACATCCCCATGGCATTTATTTTATAACTGGAAGTTCATACTGTTTGATTCCCTCCACCCTCTTCTGGCAGCTACTAACCTATTCTCTGTACTTATGAGCTTGTGTTTTGTTTTGTTTTTCCTTCAGATTCCACATATAAGTGAGATCTTACAGTATTTGTCTTTCCCTGACTTCACTTGGCATAATACCTTCCAGGTCCCTCCATGTTGTTACAAACGGCAAGATTCCACTCTTTTATGGCTGAATAATATTCTATTGTGTATATATACCACATTTTCTTTATTCATTCATCAATGGACATTTAGATTCTTTCAATATCTTGGCTATTGTGAAAAATGCTGCTGTGAACATGGAGTGTGTATATCTTCTTCGATTAATGTTTTTGTTTTCAGGTAAATACCCAGAAGTGGAATTGTTGGTTCATAGGTTAGCTCTATTTTTAATTTTTTGAAGAAGTTCCATACTTTTTTCCATAGTGTCTACAGCAATTTACAGTCTCACCAACAGTGCACAACTCAGCAATAATGGCAAGACGGTCCCACTGCAGTATAACATTGTCTAAATGCCCAAAAGCATTGCCATTATCGAACCATTTCTTGCTCCCCTCGATTCTGTGTTGCTTAGAATAGAACTGTTGGCTGATCTCACCATGGTCTCATATATTAACAGGACAATGTTCTCACATGTTCTAGAAGATACACACTGTCCTTGGTATCAGCATAGAGCCACACTGGGTTGCTACTGTCACTCATTACCTGACCATCTCAGCTCCATGCTCCTCTTGACAGCCCTCCCACTGGTGGTATAGCACTGTGGTTAAAAGAAGCTAAGAAGTGCACAGCGAGGCAAACCATCAACAAAGTGAAAAAGGGTTCCAGACAAGACTGTTATTTGGAATATTTAACCATCATTATGGCACTGGCACTGACCAATCCAAACAGATGCTTCACCCCATCAAAATGGAGAACAGCTGTAAAAAACTAGAACAGCCATATACCAAAATGTGCAGGCTGAATATCAGCCTTCCTTCCAGGTACCCCCCGCAACACGTTCTCCCACAGTGCCTCACTCAAGTAGCTGCTGAGCAGATACATGAATGGCTTTGAGGAAAGTCTTCTCCTCCTTTGCCTTCAGCACACCTAACTGGTATTCACTAGTGTAGCTCCTTTGAGTAAGTGGTGGCGAAGCCCTATTAGGAATGAGTAATTCCCAGAGAGAATACTGAACTGGGTTTTCTGGGTAGCACCCCTCCCCCTCCTCCCATCCCCCCCAGAAAACACTTCATCTTGTCAAAAGATAATGGTCCCTCATTTGAGGTTGTTAGCTGCCTGGTGACCTATAAATGATAGCTAAAAGCTGGAACTAATCACAGCCCAGTCAGATTGTCGCTTCATTGTGAATTAAATAACACTTAGTCCTAACTGATTCTAGCAAGTGCCACCATTAACGCTGGAGCCTTCATTAGGAAAATAAATCTCCATCAATGTCTTGAGAGTGACAGGGCACTGAAAATCTTGACAGGCTAACGCTTGATTTTGTTTTGTTCTTCCTTTCTCATTTTCAGGCTAGGGGGAAAAAAAAAGTCACAATTAGCCCTGCATGTTACTTTAAAGAGCTATTTATGGGCAGAGTTCTGAAACCCATTTTGGAAAGGAAGCTGAGGGGAGTGCAGTGGTCTGGTTTTCCAGGTGCTGGCCGAGTGGCAGCTCCTTGCCCCTCGGAGTTCACCCGGGCTCAGAGGATTGTTTGTCCAAAGACTGGAACTGACTTGTCTCACCACCGTTGAGCAGATGTTATTACAAACACAGCTAGAAAGTGAGGGTGCTTTCCAGAAATGGCTGTTCAGTTCAGAGAAAGTACAACTTGACTACCAGATGGGGAACCAACGTTGACAATGATTTCAGGTTTAAAAACCCTCTACAGTTTAAATATTTCATGCTAAACAGATTTCTTTGTGAGGTCGATACCTTCAGTACTCTGGACCATATGCATGTAGCCTCCCAAGGCAGATGGGAATTCCATTCCAAAGAACGCCTTTCAAAGTCAGCTTGATGTGAAATTAGTTCATGATGGAGTCGATGTTGTAAATAGATTAAGCACCCGCCATCTTGGCAGCTGAGTTTTGTGTGTGTTCAGCGTTGAATGGCAACTCCCTAATCTTTCTCAGGTTAAACGTAATGGGGTCCCAAGGAAGATCAAAGGAAGGCTGCTTTTCCCTTAGATATACATCCCCGAAATGAAATGCCAGAGTTCATGAAGTTCAAGAAAAACACCAGAGAAACGTGTAACTCGGACTAACTGCAAAGCCTAACAAGTAAGGAAACATAATGAAAAACACAGGCCCGCCATACGCATGGTCAAGCTCGGAACCTCAGGGGTGCAACTTTGCAGGAGATGCAGACTCTAGATTTTTACTATTTAAATAAACTTAACAAGAAAGAAAAATTGTAATTTTTTTGAGTGACTCCCTCACAGTAAATTGAATGCTTCTCAGGGCAACCTGATTTTGCCAAAATTTATCTCAACTTCTTAAAAAGGCCCATTCAGTCCCTGACTAATATTAATGTGCTACTTCCATGTGTTTTCACAAAATCCTAGAGCCAAACCCATAATCCTCCCCCCGACATATTTCAGTGAAGTCCTGCCCCAGCAATTATCAAGAGGAGGACCAGGAATATCCAGCTGGATTTCAGTGCAGCACGGCAGCCGCTCAGATGAGGTTTCACCTGGGTCAACGGGATAAACAAAAATGAATAGATGGAATCCTGTCTTAGAGGCGGCAAGAGCATGGGGCCAGGGGCTTCCAGACGTCTGGAAGCCTGTGAGCTCACCTAGCTCGGTCACGATGTAACACTGTGACTCTGGGTATCTCCTCTCCAGTCTCCTTTCCCTCATTTGTGAAAGTAAGCGCTGAATTAAATGACCTTGTCTATCCCTGCATTGTATTATGGTTCTGCTTATCCGTGGCTCAGTTTCCTCATCTATAAAGTTGAGACAATGATCTCCATAGAATGCTTGCGAAGATAAAATGATTTAAAAGATGCAAAAGTGTTTAGAACAGAACTTGGCACAAAATAAGCACGCAATATATTCTAGTTATCATCATCACCATCGTAGGACAGGAACAGCCAAACACATATGGGCCAGAAGTGTTCTGCTTTTGAAATGTCACCTTTGAAAGGATGTGAATCACCACTGTCCAAAATGATACTGATTTTCCCCTTCAAGTTCTAACTGCATATTCCTAATGAGAGAAAGCAGATAAAAATGCTAAGGTAGTTCCTCAAAAAAATGAACATAGAATTACCATATAATCTAGCAATTCCACTTCTGGGTATATACCCCAAAGAATTAAAAGCAGGGACCCAAACAGATATTAGTACACCCCGGTTTGCAGCAGCATTATTTATAGTGGCCAAAAGGTGTAAGCAACTCAAGTGTCCATCAACAGATGAATGGATAAACAAAATGTGGTCTATACATACAATGGAATATTAGTCAGCCTTAAAAAGGAAGGACATTCCGACACATACTACAACATGGATGAACCTTGAAGACATCCTGCCAAGTGAAATAAGCCAGACACAAAAGAACCAATACTATATGGTTCCACTTATATGAGGTTCCCGGAGTAGCCAGAATCATAGAGGCAGAGGTACAGAATGGTGGTTGCAGGGACCGGGGGATGGGGGGGGCAGGTTGTCTTTAACGGGTACGGAGTTTCAGTTTTACAAGATGAAGAGAGTTCTGTGGGAAGGGTTAGGGTAACACAATAATGTGAAAGTACTTAATGCCACTGAGCTGTACACCTAAAAACGGTCAGTTCTATGTTACGTATTTTTTACCACAAACACATAGAAAAAGTCTGAGAGAATGAATGTTCCCTTCAGACAGCCCCCTCCAGGAAGTCAGTTTTTGCCTGTTCCCTGTGGATCCCGGTCCCAGGCAACAGGTAATACAGCTGACTGACCAAGACATGAATCCTGTCTTGTGACCAAAACACAGGTCACAAAGGGGCCTTTTGACAACTAAATCCAGCGCCGACAGACAGTTTGTTTGGCCCAAACTGGCTTTTTATAATGAGCTGCCAGTGTTTAAAAATTGGAAAAATTCACATGAAAAAGTCATATTTTGAGCTTTTCTCAACCGATTGTAAGGTCTCTCAATACTTCACAGTGCAAAAACTGGCTGGAGTCACATGCCTGCGGGTTCACCACAGACCCCCTTACCAAGCCCCCCTCGCTTCTCGGACATTTCCTGCCCAGCTCGGAAATGCCGAGTGTGGGACTCAGATACATTTTGTTGTCAAAGTAGCTAGAGGAGGGGTCCTTAAGCAAGGCATGGAATAAACTGCAAGGCCCCAGGCTGGGTAGGTAGATCTTTCAGCCTGTCTCCACCACTGCAGCCAAGCCCCTGCCCTGCTCCACCCTGGACTTCAGGACTCCCTCCCTCCTGGGCCCTCCTTACTCTCCCCAGCTGCCCCAAGTCAGCCACGACCCCAAGGTTCAGGGAAATACGATCAGCTGTCCTCAAACAGGCTTCTCTCAGAAAGAAAATCTGAATGACCAATATGCAAAGAAACTCATCCCATTAATAGGGAGGAAAATAAAAATTAAAGCCACAAGGAGATATCCTCTCCCACCTTCAGATTGGCAAAAAGATTTAAAAGTCTGACATCAAGGACCCTTGAGGGATGTGAACAGCGTATATTTTTTACACAGCTGGTGGGAGTACAACTGGTAAAACCACTGTGGAAAACAATGTGGCATCTGCTAAGGGTGACTGTCCTGCTCTGTGACCCAGCACTCTGCTCCTCAGTTTGAATCCTAGAGAAACATCCACACACGTGTGCCTAGATATGGATTTAAGATTGTTTGAAATACCAAAACACTGGAGGAATCCCTGTGGCCACGAACGCTAATTGGACAGCACATTGAGGTGCGGTTCTAGAATAAATAGCCATAAAGCATTTTGAATCGCAGCTACACGGGACAACACGAATAAACCCTAAGAACAGTGCTGAGTGGAAGAACAAGTCAAGAGAGATTAGCTGCAGCATTGTTTCTCATATACAACTTAAAAACATGTTAAACTAAATATATTGTTTAGGGAGTAGAGACATGGTAAATCCACAAAGAACAGCAAAGGGATGACAGAGTCAGGAGGGTGGAGATCTTAGGGATGAGTAGGGAGTGATGGAATCAGGAAAACGTCCCCAGAAGGGTCCAAAGATAATGGTGATGTTTTTCTTAAACTGGGTGCTGGATACAGGAGTGTCTGTTCATTGTATCATTATTCTTTATATCGCATATATCCTATAGAGATATTCTTTTATATCCAATATATAATTTGTTTAAAACATTTGTTTCCTCTCCCAAAATGACTGGGTCATTGGACAGTATGCTGGGGTTGAACACAGAGATCTTCTTTTTGATGTAATCAAACTCACTGCAAAGGTGATCAGTGAACAAAGTTGTATAAAAGTTGTTTATCACGGCCATTCAAAACCTCAGGTCCAGCAAAGGTTGGAAGAGTGTCAGGGTCTAATCAGGAAACTGAGTCCACATCAGGGATTTCAGTAGAGGGAACTATAATTACAAAGGGTCCCTCCCTGAAGCAGAGAGGAGGCAGGTTGCCCTGTGGGAACAGGGACCTCCCATGAAATCGCAGGCCAGCCAGCAACATTGCCCAAAGCAGAGCAAGAGAGGGAGGGTGCCCTGTCTTTTCCGTCCTCCTGCCTCCAGTCTCCTGGCCCAAGAAACAGAGCTTGCACAGGTGACCCCTTGCAGTACAGAAGAGCACAGGGAAGGGTGGAGAAGGGACCTGAGCCCAACGCAGACAAGCTGCAGCATCCGCTCCTGGGTCCAGGCTCTCTTATTTAATCTCTGCACCAACTCAGTTGGGTAGCTTATGTGTTTTTCCTCTTCTACATATGAGGAAGGCTCAGAGAGGTTAAGTAACTGGCAAGTTAGTGGTGCAGCCAGGATTTAGACCTGGACAATTTGACTCCAGAGCCATTCTCTCTGCTGTTTCCACTCCTTGAGATCCTACTCATGATTCAGGTCAGATGAAATAGTAACAAAATCAAACTAGGGGACCAAAACCTTAAGGATTAAATTAAATTATTTAGTGACTGTCTCTTTCTCCCCAAAGGGCTATATTTTTACTGTAATTTTCATTCCATTACCTATATCAATCTTACACCACATTTGTCCCAGTGAATGAGAGGGGAACTTCCAGAGTAAAAGAAATTGGCCTTCCCAGTCACACCAGTTCCACATATGTCCTTGAAGAGTTTCCACTCCAGGCTCCCACCGGCTCATGCAGTGAGTGTTGTGAAGATTTCTGATAAGGGCTCATGTCAGCCCTGGAGGGAGATCCTGGCATGAATGTTGCAGATAGAAGAATCTGGGAGATAATTCTCTCCTTATACCTACAGCATAGAAGGCCTGAACACATCTCCTAGTAATTTTCTTTTTTCTTTATTGCTTTTAAGATTTCTAAGTTAATTTATATTCATTGTAGAAACTTTGGAAAATGCAGAAGAAGCATAAGAATATCTGAAATCTCACAATCATGAGATAACTACTGTTAACGTTTTGCAATACTTCCTTCTAGTCTTTTTTTTTAAATAAATAAATTTATTTATTTATTATTTTTGGCTGTGTTGGGTCTTCGTTTCTGTGTGAGGGCTTTCTCTAGTTGCGGCGAGCAGGGGCCACTCTTCATCGCGGTGCGCGGGCCTCTCACTGTCGTGGCCTCTCTTGTTGCGGAGCACAGGCTCCAGACGTGCAGGCTCAGTAGTTGTGGCTCACGGGCCTAGTTGCTTCGCGGCATGTGGGATCTTCCCAGACCAGGGCTCGAACCCGTGTCCCCTGCATTGGCAGGCAGATTCTCAACCACTGCACCACAAGGGAAGCCCATTCTTTTCTTTTTTAAAGATATAAAATTGGGATCCCATCCCCAGAACTACCCTGGCCTTGCCTTCACGGCAACCCCAGTTTTATAGCTTGTTTTCTTTTCTCTCTTAAAATTGTATTTCATAAAACTTTTTCCACATCATGGAAAAAACTGATTTATAATAGCTATTTAAAATTCCATCATATGTACCTCCTATACTTGAACTAATCCCCTATCATTGGACATATACTGTTTCTAATTCTTTGCTATTTTAAGTAATGGCGCTTTAAACAACCCTGGACAAAGATGTTTGCCTGCATTTCACAGCCTCTAGATCTACTAAGCTGTTAACATTATAAAGGCAGGACAGTGTTTTTTATTCAGCCAAACTAGTATATGACACAGAGCAGCCATTGCTGAATGAATGAATGAATGCATTTTCATTAGTTTTTTTAAGTTAAATCTCTAGAGAGGAAATCCTTGAGTAAAAAGGCAGGAACGGGCTTCCCTGGTGGCACAGTGGTTGAGAGTCTGCCTGCCGATGCAGGGCACACGGGTTCGTGCCCCAATCCGGGAAGATCCCACATGCCGCGGAGTGGCTGGGCCTGTGAGCCATGGCTGCTGAGCCTGTGCGTCCGGAGCCTGTGCTCCACAACGGGAGAGGGCACAACAGTGAGAGGCCTGCGTACTGCAAAAAAAAAAAAAAAAAAAAAAAAAGGCAGGAGCATATTTAAGACCCTTGAGACAAATGCCAACTGCTTTCCTGAAATGTAGTACCAATTTACCCCCCCACCCCACCCCCAGCAGAGTCTGAGAGGGTTCAAGCCAGACCTGACAGACATTCCTTAGCTACTCTCCATCTCTATGGGGTGCCTTTCCCAAGCCCTGATTGCTGGACACCCCCCAGAGCAGTGCGAGAAGAAGGGATTGCTGTCGGGGCTTAATAATAAGGCTTCCATAAGTCTTCTCTGAGTACCTCCTGTGAGGACAGACTCTCCCCTCTGTGTCTGGAGAGGCAGAAAAATCCTCCAACATCCTTCAGAAAAAGCACGTACTTGGAAATTTTTCACTTAGAAAATGTAAATCCTGCTAAAGAACTCTCAATGTGCTTAAAATAACCTGAGCAAGAGTCCCCAACCAGTAAACTGAGATCTAAGTCCATCTTTAAACTTCACCAAGTGTTAAATTAAACTTCATGTTCTTTTTAGAAAGAGGAAGAAGGGGCTTTAAGTTAACTCACAAAAAACAGAAAAGCAGAAGAATCAAACAAAATTTTCAGGAGGTTAAAACAAGGGTAAGAGAAGAAAAACAAATACATCAATTCTAAGAGTCAGCATAGTTGCTCTTATTTAGGTTTAAAAAGTGGCTTGGGGCTTCCCTGGTGGCGCAGTGGTTGAGAGTCCGCCTGCCGATGCAGGGGACGCGGGTTCGTGCCCCGGTCCGGGAGGATCCCACATGCCGCGGAGCGGCTGGGCCCGTGAGCCATGGCCGCTGTGCCTGCGCGTCCGGAGCCTGTGCTCCGCAATGGGAGAGACCACAACAGTGAGAGGCCTGCATACTGCAAAAAAAAAAAAAAAAAAAAGTGGCTTGGACGAGATTGGTTCAAGATGGCAGAGTAGAAGGACTTGCTCTCACTCCCTCTTGCGAGAGCACCGGAATCACAACTGCTGAACAATCAATGACAGGAAGACACCGAAACTCCCAAAAAAGATACCCCACATCCAAAGGCAAAGGAGAAGCCACAATGAGATGGTAGGAGGGGCGCAATCACAGTAAAATCAAATCCCATAACTCTGGGTGGGTGACTCACAAACTGGAGAACACTTACACCACAGAAGTCCACCCACTGGAGTGAAGGTTCTGAGCCCCAGGTCAGGCTTCCCAACCTGGGGGTCTGGCAACGGGAGGAAGAATTCCTAGAGAATCAGACATCGAAGGCTAGTGGGTTTTGATTACAGGACTTTGACAGGACTGGGGGAAACAAAGACTCCACTCTTGGAGGGCACACACAAAGTAGTGTGTGCATCAGGACCCAGGGAAAGGAGCAGTGACCCCATAGGAGACTGAACCAGACCTACCTGCCAGTACTGGAGGGTCTCCTGCAGAGGTGGGGGTGGCTACGGCTCACTGTGGGGACAAGGACACTGGCAGCAGAAGTTCTGGGAAGTACTCCTTGCTATGAGCCCTCCCAGAGTCCGCCATTAGTCCCACCAAAGAGCCCAGGTAGGCTCCAGTATTGTGTTGCCTCAGGCCAAATAACCAACAGGGAGGGAACACAGCCCCACCCATCAGCAGACAAGTGGATTAAAGTTTTACTGAGCTCTGCCCACCAGAGCAACACCCAGCTCTACTCACCACCAGTCCCTCCCATTAGGTAGTTTGCACAAGCCTCTTAGATAGCCTTATCCACCAGAGGGTAGACAGCAGAAGCAAGAAGAGCTACAATCCTGCAGCCTGTGGAATGAAAACCACGTTCACAGAAAGACAGACAAAATGAAAAGGCAGAGGACCATGTACCAGATGAAGGAACAAGATAAAACCCCAGAAAAACAACTAAATGAAGTAGAGATAGGCAACCTTCCAGAAAAAGAATTCAGAATAATGATAGTGAAGATGATCCAGGACCTCGGAAAAAGAATGGAGGCAAAGATCGAGAAGATGCAAGAAATGTTTAACAAAGATCTAGAAGAATTAAAGAACAAACAAACAGAGATGAAAAATACAATAACTGAAATGAAAACTACACTAGAAGGAATCAATAGCAGTATAACTGAGGCAGAAGAACGGATAAGTGATCTGGAAGACAGAATGGTGGAATTCACTGCTGTGGAACAGAATAAAGAAAAAAGAATGAAAAGAAATGAAGACAGCCTAAGAGACCTCTGGGACAACATTAAACGCAACAACATTCACATTATAGGGGTCCCAGAAGGAGAAGACAGAGAGAAAGGACCCGAGAAAATATTTGAAGAGATTATAGTCGAAAACTTCCCTAACATGGGAAAGGAAATAGCCACCCAAGTTCAGGAAGCGCAGACAGTCCCATGCAGGATAAACCCAAGGAGAAACACGCCCAGACACATAGTAATCAAATTGGCAAAAATTAAAGACAAAGAAAAATTATTGAAAGCAGCAAGGGAAAAACGACAACATACAAGGGAACTCCCATAAGGTTAACAGCTGATTTCTCAGCAGAAACTCTAGAAGCCAGAAGGGACTGGCACGATATAGTTAAAGCGATGAAAGGGAAGAGGCTACAACCAAGATTACTCTACCTGGCAAGGATCTCATTCAGATTCGATGGAGAAATCAAAAGCTTTACAGACAAGCAAAAGCTAAGAGAATTCAGCACCACCAAACCAGCTCTACAATAAATGCTAAAGGAACTTCTCTAAGTGGGAAACACAAGAGAAGAAAAGGACCTACAAAAACAAACCCAAAACAATTAAGAAAATGGCAATAGGAACATACATATCGATAATTACCTTAAATGTGAATGGATTAAATGCTCCAACCAAAAGAAAAAGGCTCACTGAATGGATACAAAAACAAGACCCGTATATAGGCTGTCTACAAGAGACCCATTTCAGACCTAGGGACACATACAGACTGAAAGTGAGGGGATGGAAAAAGATATTCCATGCAAATGGAAATCAAAAGAAAGCTGGAATAGCAATACTCAGATAAAACAGACTTTAAAATAAAGAATGTTACAAGAGACAAGGAAGGACAGTACATAATGATCAAGGGATCAATCCAAGAAGAAGATATAACAATTATAAATATATATGCACCCAACACAGGAGCACCTCAATACATAAGGCAACTGCTAACAGCTATAAAACAGGAAATTGACAGCAACACAATAATAGTGGGAGACTTTAACACCTCACTTACACCAATGGACAGATCATCCAAAATGAAAATAAATAAGGAAACAGAAGCTTTAAATGACACAATAGACCAGATAGATTTACTTGATATTTATAGGACATTCCATCCAAAAACACCAGATTACACTTTCTTCTCAAGTGTGCATGGAACATTCTCCAGGATAGATCACATCTTGGGTCACAAATCAAGCCTCAGTAAACTTAAGAAAACTGAAATCACATCAAGCATCTTTTCTGACCACAACGCTACGAAATTAGAAATAAATTACAGGGAAAAAAACGTAAAAAACACAAACACATGGAGGCTAAACAATACGTTACTAAATAGCCAAGAGATCAATGAAGAAATCAAAGAGGAAATCAAAAAACACCTAGAGACAAATGACAATGAAAACATGACAATCCAAAACCTATGGGATGCAGCAAAAGCAGTTCTAAGAGGGAACTTTATAGCAATACGAGCCTACCTCAAGAAACAAGAAACATCTCAAATAAACAATCTAACCTTACACCTAAAGGAACTAGAGAAAGAAGAACAAGGAAAGCCCAAAGTTAGCAGAAGGAAAGAAATCATAAAGATCAGAGCAGAAATAAATGCAATAGAAACAAAGAAAACAATTGCAAAGATCAATAAAACCAAAAGCTGGCTCTTTGAGAAGATAAACAAAATTGATAAACGATTAGCGAAACTCATCAAGAAGGAGAGGATTCAAATCAATAAAATTAGAAATGAAAAAGGAGAAGTTACAACAGACACTGCAGAAATACAAAGCAACCTAAGAGACTACTACAAGCAACTCTATGCCAATAAAATGGACAACCTGGAAGAAATGGACAAATTCTTAGAAAGGTATAACCTTCCAAGACTGAACCAGGAAGAAATAGAAAATATGAACAGACCAATCACAAGTAATGAAATTGAAACTGTGACGAAAAATCTTCCAGCAAACAAAAGTCCAGGACCAGATGGCTTCACAGGTGAATTCTATCAAACATTTAGAGAAGAGCTAACACCCATCCTTCTCAAACTCTTCCAAAAAATTGCAGAGGAAGGAACACTCCCAAACTCATTCTATGAGGCCCCCATCACCGTGATTACAAAACCACACAAAGGTACTACAAAAAAAGAAAATTACAGATGAATAACACTGATGAATATACATGCCAAAATCTTCAACAAAATACTAGCAAACAGAATCCAACAACACATTAAAAGGATCATATACCATGATCAAGTGGGATTTATCCCATGTTGCAAGGATTCTTCAATATATGCAAATCAATCAACGTGATACATCATATTAACAAATTGAAGAGTAAAAGCCATATGATCATCTCAATAGATGCAGAAAAAGCTTTTGACAAAATTTAACACCCATTTATGATAAAAACTCTCCAGAAAGTGGGCTTAGAGGGAATGTACCTCAACATAATAAAGGTCATATATGACAAACCCACAGCAAACATCATTCTCAATGGTGAAAAACTGAAAGCATTTCCTCTAAGATCAGGAACAAGACAAGGATGTCCACTCTCACCACTATTATTCAACATAGTTTTGGAAGTCCTAGCCACGGCAATCAGAGAAGAAAAAGAAATAAAAGGAATACAAACTGGAAAAGAAGAAGTAAAACTGTCACTGTTTGCAGATGACATGATACTATACATAGAGAGTCCTAAAGATGCCACCAGAAAACTACTAGAGCTAATCAATGAATTTGGTAAAGTTGCAGGATACAAAATTACTGCACAGAAATCCCTGCATTCCTGTACACTAATGATGAAAAATCTGAAAGAGAAATTAAGGAAACACTCCCATTTACCACTGCAACAAAAAGAATAAAATACCTAGGAATAAACTTACCTAGGGAGACAAAAGACCTGTATGCAGAAAACTATAAGACACGGATGAAAGAAATTAAAAATGCCTCAAACAAGATGGAGAGATATACCATGTTCTTGGACTGGAAGAATCAATACTGTGAAAATGACTATACTACCCAAAGCAATTTACAGATGCAATGCAATCCCTATCAAATAACCAATGGCATTTTTTTTTACAGAACTAGAACAAAAAATCTTAAAATTTGTATGGAGACACAAAAGACCCTGAATAGCCAAAGCAGTCTTCAGGGAAAAAGAAGGAGCTGGAGGAATCAGGCTCCCTGACTTCAGACTATACTACAAAGCTACAATAATCAAGACAATATGGTACTGGCACAAAAACAGAAATATAGATCAATGGAACAGGATAGAAAGCCCAGAGATAAACGCACGCACATATGGTCACCTTATTTTTGATAAAGGAGGCAAGAATATACAATGGAGAAAAGGCAGCCTCTTCAATAAGTGGTGCTGGGAAAACTGGAAAACTACATGTAAAAGCATGAAGTTAGAACACTCCCTAACACCATACACAAAAAGAAACTCAAAATGGATTAGAGACCTAAATGTAAGACCGGACAATATAAAACTCTTAGAGGAAAACATAGGCAGAACACTCTATGACATAAATCACAGCAAGATCTTTTTTGATCCACCTCCTAGAGTAATGGAAATAAAAATAAACAAATGGGACCTAATGAAACGTAAAAGCTTTTGCAAAGCAAAGGAAACTACAAACAAAATGAAAAGACAACGCTCAGAATGGGAGAAAATATTTGCAAATGAATCAATGGACAAAGGGTTAATCTCCAAAATATATAAACAGCTCATGCAGGTCAATATTAAAAAACCAAATAACCCAATCCAAAAATGGGCAGAAGACCTAAACAGACATTTCTCCAAAGACGACATACAGATGGCCAAGAAGCACATGAAAAGCTGCTCAACATCACTAATTATTAGAGAAATGCAAATCAAAACTACAATGAGGTATCACCTCACACCAGTTAGAATGGGCATCATCAGAAAATCTACAAACAACAAATGCTGGAGAGGCTGTGGAGAAAAGGGAACCCTCTTGCAGTGTTGGTGGGAATGTAAATTGATACAGCCACTATGGAGAACAGTATGGAGGTTCCTTAAAAAACTAAAAATAGAATTACCATATGACCCAGCATGCCACTACTGGGCATATACACAGAGAAAACCATAGTCCAAGGAGACACATGCACCCCAGTGTTCATTGCAGCACTATTTACAAGAGCCAGGACATGGAAGCAACCTAAATGCCCATCGACAGACAAATGGATAAAGAAGATGTGGTACGTATATACAATGGAATATTACTCAGCCATAAAAGAGAACGAAATTGGGTCATTTGTAGAGACGTGGATGGATCTAGACACTGTCATACAGAGTGAAGTAAGTCAGAAAGAGAAAAACAAATATTGTATATTAATGCATATATGTGGAACCTAGAAAAATGGTACAGATGAACCAGTTTGCAGGGCAGAAATTGAGACACAGATGTAGAGAACAAACGTACGGACACCAAGGGGTGAAAGTGCCGGGGGTGGGGTGGGGTGGTGAATTGGGAGATTGGGATTGACATGTATACGCTAATGTGTATAAAATGGATAACTAATAAGAACCTGCTGTATAAAAAAATAAATAAAATACAAAAGCAAGAAAAATACCAAAAGTAAATAAATTTATTTTTTAAAAAGAAGGGCAGAAGACCTAAATAGACATTTCACCAAGGAAGGTATACAGATGGCCAAGAGGCACATGAAAAGATGCCCAACATCACTAATTATTAGAGAAATGCAAATCAAAACTACAATGATGTATCACCTCACACCAGTCAGAATGGCCATTATCAAAAAATCTAGAAACAGTAAATGCCGGAAAGGGTGCGGTAGAAAGGGAACCCTCCTGCACTGTTGGTGGGAATGTAAATTGATACAACCGCTATGGAAAACAGTATGGAGGTTCCTTAAGAAACTAAAAATAGAACTACCATATGACCCAGCAATCCCACTACTGGGCATATACCCTGAGAAAATCATAATTCAAAAAGAGTCACGTGGGCTTCCCCGGTGGCACAGTGGTTGAGAGTCCGCCTGCCGATGTAGGGGACGCAGGTTCGTGCCCCGGTCTGGGAAGATCCCACATGCCGCGGAGCGGCTGGGCCCGTGCGCCATGACCGCTGAGCCTGCACGTCCGGAGCCTGTGCTCCGCAACGGGAGAGGCCATGACACTGAGAGGCCCACGTACCACAAAAAAAAAAAAAAAAAAAAAAAAAAAAGAGTCATGTACCACAACATTCATTGCAGCTCTATTTACAATAGCCAGGACATGGAAGCAACCTAAGTGTCCACTGACAGATGAGTGGATAAAGAAGATGTGGCACATATATACAATGGAATATTACTCAGCCATTAAAAGGAACGGAATTGGGTCATTTGTAGAGACGTGGATGGATCTAGAGACTGTCATGCAGAATGAAGTAAGTCAGAAAGAGAAAAACAAGTATCGTATATTAACGCATATATGTGGAACCTAGAAAAATGGTACAGATGAACCAGTTTTCAGGGCAGAAATTGAGACACAGATGTAGAGAACAAACGTATGGACACCAAGGGGGGAAAGCGGTGGGGAGGTGGGGGGTGGTGTGATGAATTGGGATTGACATGTATACACTGATGTGTATAAAATGGATGACTAATAAGAACCTGCTGAATAAAATAAAGTTAAATAAAATTCAAAAAAAAAAAAAAAGTGGCTTGGAATGTCCAGGATGCTAAGGTGAGGAAAAGAATATCACATGGCTGTTTTTACCTATTTCATAAAAACATACCAGGTCCAAAGAAGAAAACAAGCATCTCTTATACCAAAAGGTGATAAAAACATCTCCCCAGGATGTAAATTGATGCAGCCCCTATGGAGGTTCCTTAAAAAATGAAAAATAGTGTTATCATATGATCCAGCAATCCCCCTCCTGGGCATATATCCAGAGAAAACCATAATTTGAAAAGATACATATGCACTCCAATGTTCATTGCAGCACTATTTACAATAGCCAAGACCTGGAAGCAACCTAAATGTCCATCAACAGATGAATGGATAAAGAAGATGTGGTACATACATACAATGGAATACTACTCAGCCATAAAAAAGAATGAAATAATGCCATTTGCAGCAGCATGGATGGACCTAGAGATTATCATACTAAGTGAAGTAAGTCAGACAAAAACAAATATCATATGATATTGCTTATATGTGGAATCTTAAAAAAATGATACAAATGAACTTATTTACAAAACAGAAACAGACTCACGGACACAGAAAACATACTTATAGTTACCAGTGAAGAAGTGGGGGAAAGGGATAAATTAGCAATTGGGGATTAAGAGATACACACTACTATATAAAGTAGAGAGAAAACAAGGACCTACTGTATAGCACAGGGAACTATATTCAATATCTTGTAATAGCCTATAATGGAAAAGAATCTCAAAAAGAATATATATATATATATATACACACACACACACACATATATCAGCAAAGAGATATATATGTCTATATATAACTGAATCACTTTGCTGTACACCTGAATCATTGTAAATCAACTATACGTCAATAAAAAATAAAATATTTTTTAAAAGTCCCCCTAGGATCTTAGTACAATTTGTAACATTTGCTATGTCCATAATGTATGGTAGCTGACGTTGTTACTGTTTGTCAAGTGCAGAAATACCTCCTGTAATGACTTTTGATACAAGTCAGAGTGTGATAGGAAAGCACAGTCCTTTGAAGGACTCTTCTTATGGCTGACATATATAACTATTATGAAGAGTACAGCTTTTCAATTCTTGCCCAAGTATTTTTCCTTTCCACCAACTTTTGATACTGAACTAGATTATGAACATGGAAAAAGGATCAAAGCCGTGCTCTCTGGGGAGGCCCTGTTGCTGCTGCCTGGGGATGTGACGTCCCTGTGTGTCCTGCATGCAGATGGGGTGACATTCAGGAGGCTCACCTGGATGGAAGCCACACCGCCTCTGCAGAAGTGGGTCTAAGCCAGTGCCCTGGCCACATGCTCTGCCAGTCTCTCACTGCCTTACTTGTTTTGGAGGCTTTCTCTGACTTGGAGCTGCCACTGTGAGCTTATCACTCCAGACCTGGTTGCACACCAGCTCCTGCTACCCAAGAAGGCTGGCACGTTCAGAGAGCAGGATGGTATAAAAGTACTAATAATGGTGATACACTTCCTTCACAAGACCCTTGACCTCAGAACAAAAATACCAGTGCTGGGGACACCCAGGAAGCTTGTAAGATGTTTCTGCAGTAGCCATAGGAAGAGGGTTGCCGCCAGGCATTTTGGAAGGGCCCAAAGAGGGCATTTGCTTGTTCGAGCTGAGTCCAGGCCCCCGGGGTGGACATTTGAGGGGGCCTCCGAGGCTCTGGGGGTCATCCCCATCACCTCCTCTAGAGTCTGTCTCTTCTCTTTGCTTCTCCCCTCTCCCTTTTCTAGTTCTTTCTTATGCTCTCCTTTCCTCTCCACTGTCTCTCCAAGTACGTCTTTAGCCCGTACAGGTGTTGCCTCACAGGACATTGGTACTTAGGGCTGAGAAATCTGCCAGCTCCCAACAGGAGCAGAGACCCTGCCTTACTATCTCCGTGACCCTGAAGCAAGTGGCCTTGTGCCTGGCCATCGATGAGTTATCCTGCCTCGGACCTTGAATAAAGCAGAAAAGACAGCTGTCCTGAGTTTAGTCACTCCATGTGATACCGCCTCCCTATAAAGAATTACCACATGGGCACTTTGTGAACTTTTACCCCCAAACACCCTTATACACAGAGAAATGGACTTCAAGCCTGTAGGGTTTACCTGCAGGTTCAAAGTCTTGCTTTCATTTATAAATCTATTCTAATTTTTGCTTTTCATTTCACAATCTTTTTATTTTAATCAGATTTTGATTCTGTCTAGTACTGCAGCAAATGAAAAATGCCTACAAATTTTCACTAAACACAGAGAACATGTTTGGAGTACTCCAACTCAAAATACAGGCTCTATGGAATACGTGATCTTCCCTTTGGGTCCCCTTCCATCCCACAAAACCTCAAAGAGAGAGGTTGTCACTCTTCCTCCCCTCCCGCCAGCTGCAGAGAACTGCTTCTCACCAGGGCAACTCTGTCAAGTGCTACAGCATAAGGAACAAAGAAACGCGTGTATGGATGGATTTCATAACAGTTAAGATTCACCTGAGCAGTGCTGGGGGGGGGGGTGGGCAGTTCATATAAAAATAAGGTTGTAAAGAACTAGTTAAATGACTAATCTCCCTGTTCACCACCTTTGTCATCTCCATTACAAATTATATCCCGGGAACATACTTCACATCTTTCCCACGGCTTAGTGATACCCTGGCAGGCATACACGAGGAAGGCCTTTGCCCCAGTTTAACAGATCTTTATATTCTCTTAATCTAGCACAGTCCTGATGCATAGCTGGTGCTCAGAGATACATAAAACCCTTTCTCAACAGCGCTGACCAACTCCCACGGAGCTCATTGTCTTGTTGGGGAATCAAACACATAAATTATTAAGACCTGATATGATGGCAGGTATGATGCACTGTCAAAATAGAGGGTTGGAAAGGGAAGAAGAACTTAAAAAGAAAAAAAAAAAAAAAAGGTAGAAAAGAGTTTGGTATAATGGCCAAGAGCTGGGCTCAGAGCCTGTCAGGCTGAGGTCAAATCCTCGTTCTCCCTTCTCACTTACTAGCCAGGTACAAGCTGTGCAGCTTCAATTTCCTTTCTCTACAGTAGAGATGGTAATAATAGCATAGGCATTAAAGGTTTTTTGTTGTTGTTGTTGTTTAATATAAAGCACTTAGCACAGTGCCTAGAACTCAATAAATGTGAGTTATTATTGTTGCTATAATGATGATGATTTCAACAGAGGCATATAAGTAGGTTAAGCATGGATCTGGAAATATGGCCTAATGTATTGCAAAGGAGACTTTTCCATCAAAGAATCGGCCAAGATTTCTTTTGGAGAAGCGGAAAGGGTGTAAGGGCTACCGCTGTCACTTTGCCTATGTTTTAAATTCTGTCCACAAGATGGCAGCAGCAGCCTCAGGTTCCTCCTGGGTCTACAAGGCATTCCGTTCAGCCTGCATTCCAGGAACCCCGCCCAAGACAGGCATCTCTGGGACATATTTTAAGTGGAAGGCAACCAGCACCGCGTCTAAAAGATGCCCTTCCTCTGGAATGCTATAGAAGTCTATGGCTAGTGGGGAGGGGGAAGGGTAAACTGTGACAAAGCGAGAGAGAGGCATGGACATATATACACTACCAAACGTAAAATAGATAGCTAGTGGGAAGCAGCCGCATAGCACAGGGAGATCAGCTCGGTGCTCTGTGACCACCTAGAGGGGTGGGATAGGGAGGGTGGGAGGGAGGGAGACGCAAGAGGGAAGAGATATGGGAACATATGTATATGTATAACTGATTCACTTTGTTATAAAGCAGAAACTAACACACCATTGTAAAGTAATTATACTCCAATAAAGATGTAAAAAAAAAAAGTCTATGGCTAGACAGACAAAAATGTTCTGGCCTTGGGAAAAATTGGAAACCACCCATTCATTCATTCACTCATTCATTCCTTCATCAAATATGTACGGAGACCTTACTGCATCCCAGGTATCGTGCAATGGAACAAAGCAGAGAAGTCCCTTCTCTCATGACCTTACACACAAATCCAACACAGGTAGATCACAGGAAGGAGTCTCCCACCCAACTAATAGTTACGAGCCTGTGGACTGTGGAAATACACAATTGAAGGTTAAGCAAAGAAAAACACATACATGATCGGAAGTCACATTGACTCCGCTTTGTATGTTGCCAGCAGCGGGAGGGAATTCGAAGGGACAGAAGTTAGTAGAATGCGATCATGATTGGGGGTTTTGGCCCTGTAAAATTACTTACGTTCTTCCCCCCGCCCCCTCCTTTAAGCTAGAAATCTGGGCCGGGCTAATGGAAGCCATCACCTGGAATGTCTAGGGCAGCCGTGCAAGGTTACATTCCAGGCTCCAAGCAAAAAAATGCCAGCAATTTGCCTTTTGTCAACTGCAAATTAAAGTAATTTCCACGCAGAGGGTTTCTCCTGCTGGCGGTGAGCACCCCAAAAGAAGGCCAGGGCTATTAGTGGCAAGCCTTTACCTGGCCGCCCCATCAGGGCAAACACACCTGAGGTTGAAGGTGCCTCGGGGTTGTAATCAGGGGATCCAGAGGATCGTTTGCTTGGCTCTTCTTTCACTGAAGCACCAAACCCACTGGGCATAAACTGGGGCCTGGAGATGGGAAACAGGGATATGTCTTCAGTCCCTCATAGCACTTTCTAGAATGTGGGACAGGAGAGGCAATCAGCTTTACAAAATGCAGAGAAGGTAAATTTGTGTGTCTGCCACACCTAGTGCTATGATGACAATAAAAGAACGGCCACCGTTATTGAGAGTGCCAGGCAGACACGATGCTGAGGTCACAGCTACGTGTCACCCAATCAATCGCTGAAAGAGATAAAAGAGGTATTATTGCTTTCACTTTAAAGATGAGGAAGTTGAGGATCTGTGAAGTTATTTAAGTGGTTTAGAGAAAATCGCCAGTATTAAATGATGAAGACGGATTTAAACTCTCATTTGTCAAACTCCTGGACCTGGATCCTTCACCTCCACACAGCCGACCGACTGCAGAGATGGATAGAGGGTTGTGTCATCACCAAAGACAAAGAAGAAGTTATGCATTCCCTGATTCACTCCCATCAGACACGGGGCATACAAAGACGAGTGCTGTCAAATGCAAGCTAAAGTAACCTTCACGCAAAGAACCTGCTGCTGTGACAGGTCCAAGCTCAGGGACCAGAGGTGTAAACAAATCTGGAATATCCCTTCAACCGAAGAGGGAGGTCAATGCCCAGAGTTTAGATTAAGAGCAAATGGACAAGGCCCCTTCCCTTGTAGACAACATGCTTACTTGGCTGATTAGAAGACACTGTCACAAACACTTAGAAGGCAAGCTTTACGTCCTGGTGTGCACTCCTCACCCTGGAAAGAGCTGCGACCTGTCCCCCAACCCCCAACACACACACAGCCTGGCCTGTACCCAAAGCCAGCACCTGGCTGGGGATTTTGCAGATTCCAGGATCTCTCCGGTCCTGCACCCCCTCCCTCATGTGGTTTCCACCAGAGTCCTGCACTCCGTGGCCTCACGGGAATGCCATCATCTTCCCTAATCTGTGGCCTTTCTGGGCCTCCTTTTCCTCACGTGGTAGCCCAAATAACTGGATGTCTTCCAGCTCAGACATTTCCGACAGCTGCCATTTACTGAGCACCGGCTGTGTGCCGGGTGCTGTTCCAGGTTATGATCGAGACCGTGCTTAACCCTCACACACACCCCCAAGTGGGTGTGGCACCCCCGTTCCGTAGATGAGTTTTAATACTCAGAAATATCCTGGGTGATGTCTCCAAGGTCACACAACTAGTAAGTTGGAAGCCAGGATTAGAAGCCAGGTTGGTCTTGAGCCCCAAAGCCTCAATATTTCTCACCACCTCTAAAAGGAAGAGGCAAAGGTTTACTCTTTGTCAACCAGGTTATTAAGCCACCACCACTGCCCCAACTCTTCCTACCAGAAGCCCTCACAACCACCTACACAGTTTTCACCTCATCTTTGTCACCATCCTCTTCTACCTTCCTTGGCATTGGTCCTGGAGGATTTTGGTACGTGACACACCCTTGCCTGTCATCACTCGTTCAATATTCATGGAGAGACCCATGACCCCCCTGACCTTTGGCCTTCTAAGATCCTTTCAGTCTTGCCCCCACTCTAGACACCTCCAATCCCCCACCACGTAGACCTATGGAAATGCTCTGTATCCAAGATCTTGAGCCCCAAGCTCCTGTCTCCAGCCACAACCTCCACCCACCACCACTCTCACCAGCCTCACTGGTTCTTGGCCTAACTTGACTTCCTCCATAGACAGTACCCACGTCAGCCACTTCCTCTCCACCTAAGTCCTCTCTACTCTCCTCCCCTGCCCCCAAAAGCACCTCTGAATCAACTCTCTTCTTTCTAACCTTAAATACCACAAGAACTTTACACAATCTCTCTTTCATGTTCTCCCCTTTCTCAGGAAGAGTCAACCCTCCTCTCCCCATCACTCCATCCCCACCACCACAAGTTACCTCCTCTCTAAGCTGCATATCAGTCTCCGGGCCATGTCCTCCAGAAGAACCAATCTCTCTCAAATATTCCCTCCCTTTCTGGCATCTTCAAACTCCCCCTCTCTTGGAGCATCTCCCTGTGGCTTGGGAAACCTCACTAGCTGGACCAATAGTGGTGTTTCTGCCCTTGGCTGTTTTGGAAGACTCACTCTTCACACCCTCCTCTCACCACATCTGACTTCCCTTTTCACTCCAGTGAAACGCCTCTCTCCTGCCACCGCCAACTCCTAGCTTCTAAATCTAATGATCGTTTCTCAGCGCTTATTTCTTTTGACCTATAAAAGTAGAATCTGCTGTCAAACTGAGGCAGGAGATAGATGGGCCCCAGGCTGAGCAGCTGGAGTTTGTCCTCTGTGGACAGGTACTCCAAGATGAAGATAGCAGGGGAATAATAGGAGAGGCTGAGCTTTGCCCAGATAAAAGATAGAGACCACATATTTCTCTTTCTCCAAGTCAAGGAGACCTTCCTGACTATACATGCGCAGAAGGGCTCCTCGGAGGTCAAAAGGGGAGTTATGCCAACCTACCCATAGGCCTCTTCGCTGGAAGCCATCTTGGCTAAGAGATGCGCATGCACACATGGGAGGATCCTGAGATATACCACATACAGACTCAGAACCAGGCAAAACAAGATGACTGGGCAAAGGAAATCCAGAGGAAATGCCCCATATAAGTGATTTAAACTACCACGAGCATGCGACTCTCTCTCTGAGTCCGCCTGTGTGTGCCTATTCACACGTACTCTTTTTCCTCCTAATAAACACTTTGTTTCAATACTTTCCGCCTTTGTGGGAATTCGTTTCTGCAAAGCTGAAGGGCCAAGGGGCTTGTCACTGGCCACTGGTCTGGTGGCTAGGATTCAGCGCTCTCACTGCCGCAGCCTGACCTCAATCTCTGGCTGGGAACTGAAATCCTGCTTCAAGCGGCTGCAGGCCGAGGCCACCCAAGATCAAAACCAGATCATTATGACTCCATTGCTCCTAACCCTTCCTTTCTATTGCCTCTGAGATCTAAGTCACCCAACTTCTGTGAGCCTAGGTTTCCCCATCGAGGGAAGGATGTTTCTGCCCTTGGAGGAAGGAGGAAAACGAATGCCAATATCATAGGGTTGTCGCTGGTGTTGAATGAGGTACCATGTGCCTGATATATTGAAGGGGCCCCTAAGTAGTTGTTACGATTAGTGTCCCTACAACAGCAAACACTGAACACCTCTTAAGGATAGACATCCTTATGGCCCTAAGAAAACCCAGGAATTTGCCCTGCACGCAGTAGGTACAGAATCAGTTCACTGTTGACAGTGATGACTGGTTGATAATCTCCAGCTATTTCCCCAGTCTTTTAATTTCAATAAACCACAAATGCTTTTTCCACCATGGACTTGGCTGTTTAATGGTCTCAATCCTTTGAAAAGGAAAATGACTCCCTTATTTTTCACTTACTTGCTGTGTGTTAAGAGCCCTTTGATGTTCCAAAGGCCTTTCAAGAAAGCCTCCTTAGAAATAGGAGCTTGGCTTTTGCCACAGGGAAGTGAACTTGAACCCCAAAGGTTGAGCTGGGACCCTGGAGTCCCAGGCAGGCGTTTTCCTTGCAGGCTCCAGGCCTGACCCCAGCCCCAAGCTTGGAGAAAATGCTATTTGCAAGCTCTTCATCCTTCTCAAAGCTGTCATTTTCGTCAGCCCCACTGGGCATTTTGACAAATGCCTTTGCTAATTACTTAATTATTTTGGCCTGCACAAGCACGGGGGCTGTTTCCTTAAAGAAAAGAGGGCTTAAGCCCATCCATTCTTACCCAGGCAGGGCCTGAAAGTAGCCCACCTCAACCCCGCTTCAATCCTATTAAAGTGTTTGGCTAACTAAGCTCCCCCACCGGTCAAATTAACTCGTGTATATTATGATGCAAGAACCAGAGGCACAAAGCCCTCCTTCCCCGGAGCCAGGCTAAAGCCGGCATTTGTTTTTTTATGCCCTTGGCTTGTTTCTTCTAGTTCAAACCTCTTTTGCATGGGAAAGAAACCTGTGCTTATCTGCTGACTTTCAATTAAAGAAACAATTAGGTTAAATGGTAAATGCATCCGCGGGTCCCTCCTGGAATTAGCGGGGAGTGTGAGCCTGTCACCCAGTCGTCAGCACAGTGGGGTGCACGGCAGCTGGAAGGTGTGGAAGAGATTCCGCAGGATGGGAGGCTGAGCTGGCCTTCCCCAGGCGGCCAGCCCGACTTCCTCAGTCTCTCTAGGAAATGCTCTCTCTCTGAGCATCCTCTCCCTCCAGTGCCACACCTGCCCGCTGGGTCTTCTGCACACCCTGGAGAAAAGGCCCTTGACTAGTCCATTGGCTCAGGGTGCAAGGAAGCCAGAACAAACTCAGAATCTACCCTGAAATGCAAGTTGTGTTTGGAGGTGTGAACTCTTCAAAGCGGTTGCCCACCCTGATCAGATAAACAGCCAGGGGCCCCATCCAGAGGCTAGCACTGTGCCTGGCACATGGTAGATGCCAAAGAGTGGCTGCTGTGGAATAAAGCCACTGCCCATCCTGCGGGGTGTCCGGCCTGCAGGTGGAGTCAGGCGCAGTTGAGTCTTGGTGAATCACTGGAGGGGGCAGGAGACTCACAGAGGCTTCAGTTAGGGTTGACCCAGGTATTTGTTTGCACAGCTGGGACCAGAGAAACTGAGCTGACCCTGGGTCTTTCTCATGAAAATGCAATGAGGGCAAAGCTGCCCCTGAAAATACCAGCATCCTGCACATAGTCCTTGACTACTTAACAAACTCCTTGGCTAGCTTGAGATGCAGGGATCTCATACTCCCTTCTCTATGGACAAAGGAATTGGGGCTTAGAGAGGGTGAGTGATTTGCCTAAAGTCACAACAGTTAGAAAATATAAGAAGCACATATTTCATTTGCTATAATGACTGAAAAGATAACATTCATAAGGATAAATTTAACCAAGATTCCGTAGGATCCATAAGAAAAAAATTGTCGAGTTCTAATAGGGTTCACAAAAGAAAACTGAAGTAAATGGGAAGACGTCCTTCTTTTGGGTGTCATTCTCCCTAAAGTAGTGTATATACTCCATGCATTTCCAAATAAAATATCAGGAGGATGGAAGAGGGCTGTAAAATGATATTAAAATCTATCTGGAAAAATAAACATGTGAAAACAGATGGGGAAAAATCCAAAGAAAAATAATGACTTAGCACAGCTCCTACTAGATTTTAGAATGCATCATGAATTAACAGTAATTAAAACAGTTTATAGTGGAGAAAAAAAAATAGTGCAACAGAATAGGAGGGGACCATAAATAGACTGAAATACACGTGGACATTTAGTTTGTGATAAAAGTGGCATTTCAATTTAGTGAGGAAAGAGAGATGATTCAGTAAATGATTTGGGGGGACCACTGATAATCAGTTGGGAAAAATCATGACATTAGACCCCTACCTCAGTCCTTAAAACAAAATTCTAGACGGAGCAAAGATTTAAATTTTAAAAATGAAACCATAAAATGTCAGGAAAAAAAGTACGAAATGTATAATCTAAGAGTAGAGAGGAACTTTCCAAGCAGACCATGAAACCCTGAATCTAAAAGAAATGACTGATACATCTGACTACATAAAAAGGTACCATTACTGTACGGCAAAAATAAATGCCATAAACAAAATAAGACAGATAACACTGGGAAAGTTTGTTTGCAACCTGGGACCACTGATAAAACGTTAGTTTTCTGTTTTACAAAGAGTTCACTCCAATCAGCAAGATCTGTAAGTGCAGCTCAATAAAAGAACAGTCACAGGAGGTGAACAGGCAGTTCAGAGAACAAAAGACCCAAGGTTACTGGGCAGAACTTACAATGGCACCGCTTCAGCTCACTGAACAATCTTTCCCGCGACTTACTTTCATCAGAAGCTCCATCAGTGGCATTTTCAGCTGTGTATCTGCTTAGGACTATCACTGTTATTTACGTTCTTCCTGAGCCAGCTGTTCGAGGGGAGGAGCCCCAGCACAGCCTGCGAGGCCAGGACAACACAGTGCGCCACCTCCCTGCCCCTGCCAGTCCCCGAGACCCCTGCCAACCCTCCCGCAGGTACCAGGGCTCCATGCCGGGGTGGGGAAGGAGGTGACCACTGCACTTGAGGAAAGGGACAAACCCCACACCATTTAAACGTCACCAAACATTCACTGGTGCTGCTTTCTGCTAAATTCCTGCCTCACTGTTCCTGGCTCCCATCAGAGCCAGAAATGTGGTATCGACTGCTATCACTCATCATGGGTTTAGGCTTCTGTAACTCCAACCGCTTTGTTTTGTTTTTTTTTGCGGTACGCAGGCCTCTCCCGTTGCGGAGCACAGGCTCCGGACGCGCAGGCTCAGCGGCCATGGCTCACGGGCCCAGCCGCTCCGCAGCATGTGGGATCTTCACGTACCGGGGCACGAACCCGCATCCCCTGCATCGGCAGGCGGACTCTCAACCACTGCGCCACCAGGGAAGCCCCCAACCAACTATTGATAGAATGCAGAGAACCCAGAAGGTTGGCATAAAATCTCTGATAAACAGTTACCACTCTTTACCCCATAGGACTGACTCTCCCTTGGTCCTTGTCAGTCCTGGCTTTCTGCACAACCCCATCAAGACTGGTCGTCTGCCGCTTTCTCAGAGGGCAGCATGTTAAAGACCAGACCAGGGCTCTGCCACAGAAAACCGACTGATGGCAGAGAAAGGCTGGTCAAAGGCACAGGAAGCGGAGGGCAACACCGAGGTGATGCCTCAGGGACAAACGGAAAGAAAGGCCAAATGCAGTTTCCAGGCATGTTTAAGGAGAAAAATAAGATGTTTTACCCTGGAAAAGATCAGCTTCAATGACTGCCTTAAGTCACGTACCACAGAGTATCAGTAAACGAGGTACTGATGGGGCTCAAGGTCAGGAACCTACCTACTAATTTATTGGGTTTAAGCAAAGACCACGTCACAGGAGCCACGAAGAGAACAGTGTGGAATCAAATAAAACTTCCAGCGCTGATCTGCACAAGAACGCGTGACAACTATTGTATTATGTGGTCGGCATAAACAGGAAATTCAAAGGACCAAGTTTACATGACTTTGTTTTCCTATTACAAATTAACCGAAGTCTCAGTGTCCCCATCTGTACACTGGAAATGATAATACCCGCCCCCAAGGCTGTTGCAGGCCTTAAATAAGGTATGTCAAGGGCCTGGATAGCATCTGGCACATGGTAGACAGGTAATGAATAGAAGCTTTCGTTGTTATTGTTGTTGCACTTTCTTCACGTTAATTTCTCAGTTTCCAGAATCAGAATCTCAAAATCAATCACTATTTTTTTCCTGTAATATATTAAATCATTATTCTCCCTCTCTCTCTCTCTCTCTCTCTCACACACACACACACACACACACACACACACACACACCCCTTACATACCTTAAAAGACAAAGATTCAAGTTCTTGGGGTGATCATAAGCTAAAATTTTGCTTTCAATGCCCATGATAATAATAACAGCTAACACTTGACAGTGCTTTCTTGTGTGCTGGCACTGGTCTAATGACTTTACATGAATTCACACATTTATTTCTCACCATAGCCCCATGAGGTCAGTAATCTTATTATCACTCATTTTACAGAGGAGGAGATTGAGCACAAGGGAATTAATGACATTAACAGGTCTCACGGCAAGTAGAAGGCCTGGAAAGCATTGTTTTGTGAAAAAAAAGATGAATGAGAGTGTATTCTGTAGCGAGTCATTAATGTAAACACACACACACACATACATACAGATATATACAGAGAGAGAGAGAGAGAGAGAGAGAGAGAGAGAGAGAGCGCACAACTTGAGAGCTAGCGGTAAGAGGGACACTTGCTTTTACTCCTCTGAACCTTTTAAATGTTTTACCCGTGCACAAAATTAATCAATCCTTGAAAAGTTCTCCCAGCTCATGCCATCACTCCTTTCTGGAGTCCCCTACCCCTTTAAGCACGTTCAGACCTATTTCTGCGCCCTCAGCTGCCAGCACACACAGGCCATTTGTCCTGAGGGCTGGGATGCCAGGGCAGGGCCTCGCCTGCTTGAGGGAGGAGATGGCTGGGCCCCAGGTCCCAGACAGGCGACAGACCCCGGACGGGGCTACAGAGCTCACTTCCAGACACCTTTGAGGGTGGAGGTGGGGACCAACCGCTCTGGTGACACGCTCCCAGCTCAGGTTTTGCATCTGCACCAGGCTTGGAGGTAGAATGTTTGGGGGGCCCCCTGCCCTCTTCACCTGATCTCCATTGGCCTGCCTTCCTTTCAGAGGAGACAAAGCTTGCATTCCACAATTAGCGACAGAAGGTTTAAAATGCAGGTCATGGAGGAGTTCACAATCCCTCCTAAAAGAGTTTCCACTTAGGTGTTAATTATTTCAGCCTCCTTCCTGGGCTGAGCAGGGTGAGAGGAAGAAAGAGGCTGGGGGTCCCAGAGGCTGTCAGCCCCAGGTGGGTGCCAAGGGGGGAGGTGGGGGACACCTCCCTAATCCTCCTTCTTTCTCCCTCCCCTCCTCACGGGGCAGGACACCCACCCCACTCCCCTGCCACCATCCCCCATCTCTTCAGGCCAAGGGGTCCACAGAGGAGGCAGAAAGATCACTCCCATCATTTTCCTGCTCCACAAAGCCCAACCACACCTGCAGAAGGTGTAGACCCACGTCCCTGGAGGGCAGATCCAAGGAGCCCAAGATGCTGAGTGGGGTGGGCACAGTCTTGAGTGAGTTGAAAGATCCTCTTCCCTGGTACCCATAGAATAGGACAACTGAGTAGAAGCCACCAGAAGTGAGAAGGAATATGACAGCACAGTACCCAGAGCGATAAACACAATAAATGATACCTCACAGCTATGTATTTTAGGGCTTTAAAATGGCAGGAGTTAACGCATGCTTACTGCAAACACTCAAACATCACAGAAGAATGTGAAAGTAAAACTCCCCGCCCCTGTCACTGGAATTTAGTATAGGTTCTTCCAGAAGTGTGTGTGTGTGTGTGTGTGTGTGTGTGTGTGTGTGTGTGTGTATTATATGCATTTGTAATCAAATACATAGGTAGGTTTTTTTGTTTGTTTGTTTGTTTTTTTACAATAATGAGATCACTTTAGATGTTTTGTCCTGTGGCTGCCTCCTTGCTCTTTTTCTTCACTCAGTAATATACTGTGGATTTTTTTTCCATATCAGTATATTTGATACCTATGGTTAATATCAGTAGTTTAAATAAATACTTTATTAAAGGTATAGAGTATATTGTTTTAATTTTGTTTCCAATTCTCAAAGTAGTGCATATTTAAGATAGAAAGTTTGAAAAGTATACAAAGGGATGAAGAAGAAGACAGAAGCACCCACAATCGCCGTACCTGGAAACACCCACTGTTCACAGTTTGGTTTGCTTCCTCAAGGAATAGCTTGGTACAACCAGAGCCCTGAGTGGCAGGGGATTCTGGCAGTAACAGTAATGACGGCGACTACCAAGTCGTTTGTCTTCTGGTTTCTTCCTTTTCCCTAGAAATGTATCAAAAATCCTTCCACAGCTGACATTCGAACTCCTGCTGGCTGTCCCATCTCCCTCCTTCTCTCCCCAGCTCGCTGGACCATAAAGTCCACGAGAACAGGGACCATGTCCAGTTGGCCTGTGCTGAGCACAGCACATGACCAGCTCCCAGCAAATGCTTTTTGAATAAATGCATCAACCAAGCCAATCTGCATGCACCCCTACCTCCAGGCCTTTGCTTATGTCCTTTCCCTACCTAAAGCACCTTTTCCTTCCTCACATAGTGTCTTCAGTCCTGGCACAACCTGCTAGGGGCTGCTGTAGGGTCTGCTTCCAAGCTCATCTCCTCCAAGCCTTTCCTGGCCGGCTCCCCTTCCTGGGCTCAACCAGCCTCATCTCTTTACATTCTGACTTGGCCAACCATTCACCAGATGACCTGGGATTCACAACCCCATCTTCAATAATTTTTTCTTCTGGAAAGCTGAGCCAAGGGAGACTGCTTTGGTAGGTGGTATTGCTTTTGTTTCAAAGTGGAGGTTAGGAGGTTAACTGCGTGATCTATGTCTGCCACTCTCTCTCTCTAAGGCTTAGTTCCCTCTTCTGTGAATGAAGGGATTGCCCCACTGTAATTCTGTGGTTTCTTCTGAGTGCCAAGTTTTATGATTCTGGGCTTTGATGTACATTTCATTTCTCATGCCCTTTCGCTTTGATAAGAAGTCTCACCTCTTGGAAAGATTTCTTGAACCTGGATTCCTGGCTTCAATTCTAAGACTATGCAGTTGGAAAACACCAACGGCCTTTGTTTAATTAGAGCTGATGTTCAAGAATAATCCCAGAGTTTGCTAATTATGCTTTCTTGTTCTGGATCATAGTTGGAATTTATGATAGACAGACATTGCCTACTTCTGAACGACTTGGTAAGAGCTGGTGATGCCTCCCTCTCCCATCCCTTTTCCATTTTTCCCAAAGAAGTACTGGCTGCTGCCCCTGAGGATCCGGCCCTGATGCTGATGCTACTATTGTTGTCAAGGGATGAGACAACATCCGCTGAGATCCCTGTAGCTATGAGAAGTATAGTTTCCAGAGGTCTTGTATATTTCCCTTCCCCCACCACGCACAGCTCCACTTACACCAAGCCCACTGTTCCTTTTCATGGGAGGCCTTGACTCTTATCTCTTCCCAGCTAGAACAGTCCCCAAATTGGTTTATGAAATTGGTGCGCTTAATTTCAGTTCCTATAGGTTCTACTTCTGGAAGTTCTATTTGGCTCTTTTTTATATCGGCTAGATTTTTTTTTAGAGTTTATGTTCCAAGGTATAATTTATATAATAAATAAATTTGTTTGATAATCTAACTTCACTACTGAAATTAGGTGCAGATTTGTTTCTGCTATATGTTTTTTCTCTCGATTTTTACTCCTGTTGCATTCCTTGCACTACCCAAAATCTTAAGGGATAAAGATGCTTTAAAAGATACACCGAAACAAAATTCCTCAATCATTCATAAAATCCAGTAATTCACAATCATTTTGAAGTGGCGAAAAGGGATATGTGTTTGGATATATATGTGTAAACTCTAGATCATCTCTCAAGTTCTACTGGAGTCAGTCTACTGAACTTTTGATCTCATCTCTTTGTAGAGCTGACTTCCTGTGACCTTCCTTCCTCATCCTTGGCTATAGCTCACCCACTGTGAGGTTTACATGATAATTGCATGTGATGTTTGCAAAGGTTGTCACATTCATTACTACTGTGATTCTCTTCACAGTCCTTTGAGATAGGCAGAACTGGATCATTTTATCCCCATTTTCAAGATAAGGAAACAGTAAAGTCAAGTGTCTTGCCCAAGGTCAGAGGGGTAAAGAACAGGGAGGGAGATAACAGACCCTGGTGCTTTCTGTCTCCCCGTAGCATCTCTTCTTTGGTGGAGAGTGAATCCACCAGTGCCCACGATTACAGACAGGCTTCACACGGCTCTGTATTTATCACCCAGATACATTTCCTTCTAGCAACTGGGTTGAAAAACGTGACATTATGGGAAAGAGCCACATCTTCCCTGGTCACTTGAGCTGGCTGGAAGATGACAGGCCCTCAAGTCACCTTCCGTGAGGTCAGGGTTCCCAGGCACAGCCAGCCCAGAAGCTCCTGTGATTACTCTTGCGTCCCCTGAGCGAGAGGAGGAGTAATCATCCAGGAGAGATGGAAGGAAGGAGGAGGGACAGACCTCATTAACAGGAGCTGGAGAACTGGGCCTGCTGAGCTCAGACTTATTGGGGCTGCAAGTCCCTAGAGAAATGTGGCACCTACTTGCAGAAATCTTTACAGCAGGAAGAGCGAGAGACAGACCACTGCGTCCCAGAAAATGAGATCCTAGAAAAGACCTACAATAGTCTGAAAGTGGACAGTTTGGAATGGCTGGAAGTCTCCCCTGGGGTGTGGGAGATAGGGAACAGTAAACACCATTCTCAAAGCGCCCCTGGCCTCTCCGTCAAGCCGAGCCGATGATCGCTGGAATGCGAGGAACGAGAGAGAAAAGGGGCCAGGCATTATTTTTTTTAGTGAAGCAATCTGATAGGGATATAAGAGAGAGGGACTCCTTTTACAGTTACGAGGACCCTTGAACCCCATGAAAGGGTGTGTGATGCCAAAGTCAGACAGACCTGGTTCACAAGTCAGCTCTCCAGGGACTGGCTGGGTGACCTTGGGCAAGTTATTTAAGTTCTTTGAACTTAAATACCTTCATCAGCAGAATGGGGATACTAATAACAACGCCTATGTTATAGGACAAGAGATCTAAAGTCTATTAAGTGTATGGCATATAGCTAGCAGTACTACCCTTCATTTTACAAACAGACACTGAGGTCCAGAGAAGTGACTTGCCCCAGGCCATCCACGAAGGACAGTCTGATGGATGGTCACTACAGTGAAGCACTTATTTGGATTTTTAAAAAAATTTCTCAAGGATTCAGTTTCTTCATCTGTAAAATGGGAACAATACATATCCTCAATACCTTATCTGAACCAGGTATTCAGACCTTAGAAAGTTAGTATGGTGTGAATACCATCCCCACAGTAGGGTCTGGGGCAGTACCTAGTAATTAAACACATTAGTATTTCTGCAGCAAAATGTGAGGTACTTAAATTAAGCGGGAGAAATAAAGGCTACATAGCTTTACGTTGGTTCAGGTTAGATTTTGTCATAAGAAGAATTTTGATTTCTAGAGCTCTGAAATTTTCAGTTGTGGGCCTGTGATACCTACTTCAAATGGTCTGGAAGATTCTGCAAGTTAACCCACATCAAGTGGCTGGCATAGGTGGGAGCTCTGTAACAAGGTTAACTATTACTATCAGCTAGTCTGGTGCTCAGCCAGGGCTACCAGTCGTGGAGAATATCTAGCAGGATGTGACAGTCTCAGAGACCCTCAAGAAGACGTCCTACCCATGCACTCAGCCTGAGTGCACAATGCCCTTCCCGCAGGGCTGGGGAAGAGAGGAAAAGAAGCAATGCTCTGTGAAGACCTCCTGTGCAATTGGGGAATGAGGAGATGATGCTCTAAACCAGAGACTGAAGCCTCAAGGGCCAGGCAGGGAATGTAAAGGAACAAAGAGGCCTGGGTGTGGCCTGTGGGACAATACCTGCCCATCCCAAAGGGAAGATGACACCCACTTAGAGCTGTTGGCTGCCTTGGGCTACCAGACCTTGTGATTTTCTAAGAGAAGTCAAAATCTGAATGTATATATGTATATACGTAATGTCCTGATTTTTACCTATTGGTCACCAGTATTTTTAAACACTGTACAGCTGTGGACCTCCGATCTAAATAATCATAGTGAGTATAATTTAGAGTTTGCTATGTGTTAGGCAGTGCCTTACAAGTGCTATACGCATTATATTTAATCCTACAGGAGAAATATTAATGCCATTTTACAGAGCAAGAAAACGAAAGCTCAGATCACATTAGATAAAAATGGTTAATGCAAAAAAAAAAAAAAATGGTTAATGCCCTACAAGTCAATAAAACCGTAACCTTCAGGGCTCTTATTTCTACAAACAGAAACCATTGACATGCCCAGTGGGAAGACAACTCGTCAACCTTCTACAAGTTATTATGCAAAGTTACAGACTCTGGACTTGAAGCAGTAATTAGGGCTTCAACATATAGATTTGGGGGCACACAAACATTTAGCCTATAACAGATAGTAAATAGTAAGTCAAACAAATTGATAATTTCCCAGAGCCTCAGATGATCCTTAAGTGAGTGTTTCAGATAATTCTCTAGTATGACATTGAAACAAAAGTATGCAATAAATTCTCTGCCTTATTTCCAAACTTTGGATAATTTTCTCTTAGCGAGAACTTCGAAAGCAAGTTTTAGTGAGCCATCACTAGATAACCCAGGAAAGCAGTTTTGTTCATATGAAAATAAAGTTAGCACTGAAAACTGCGAAAGAAACACTAGCAAAATTTTATCGATTGATTCCCTTCTTAAAATATTCTTTGTATCTATCACCAAATGTTTCTGTCATTATAGCACTTCCTTAGGACAGGCTGGAAATTTCATGATTTTGGCTTCTCTTTCATCTCATTACATTTTATTTATTTATTTTTGCGGTACGCGGGCCTCTCACTGCTGTGGCCTCTCCCGTTGCGGAGCACAGGCTCCGGACGCACAGGCTCAGCGGCCATGGCTCACGGGCCCAGCCGCTCCGCGGCATGTGGGATCCTCCTGGACCGGGGCACGAACCCATGTCCCCTGCATCGGCAGGCAGACTCTCAACCACTGCGCCACCAGGAAAGCCCCACTGGTTACATTTTAAATTGGTGCTTCCTTTTTAGAGTCACTGTAGTCCTCTTGCTAAAATGGATGCAGTCCTCTAATTTTGTTTAACAGACTCCACATTTATTAAGCACATATCACTGTGTCAGGTATTGTGCTCAAGCCTTTTAAATATGCTATTCCACTTAATCCTACCAGTAGTTTTGTGAGCTACATGCTATTGACCCCATTTAAAGATGTGAAAACGGATGCGCACAGCTAGTTACTAGAAATGCCAGAAATCAGACTTGGGCTTTCTCACTTCAAATCTAATATACTTTGTATTGCTTAGCAGTTTAAATGCTGCAACATTTCCTGGAAAGACTGCAACGATGATATTAATTAAACCAATATCGCCAGACACTAGAGATAAAACAAGGAATACGATCAATAGAGTCTCCTTCCTCACAGAGCTCACAGTCAAGGAGGTACCTTATCTTATCCATTTTGCGTCACTTTCCTCTCTTTCAATCTCAGGTAGTCACATTTTATGAACTTATCCCAGGATCTTAGGCAAGAACTCTGTTTGGGTTCCTCAGTCCCCTAAAACCTGAAACATGGCAGTTTTGCCAAGGAAAGGAACAAGCGCAGTGTCATGGCCAGAGCCCCCTAGATACCTCGAGGATGCAATTTCCCAGTGGCACTGGTGTCAAAAGCCTCTAATGCTGAATTAAGCCAGTAGCATCTATACATGTGAAAGGGACCTCCAAGAGTATTTCAAACACTCCTCCAGGAGTGTTTCGTAAACAATGGCTATCTTCCCTGGGTCCACTGGAATTCTTTCTGCCTCTTTGAAGGGCTCACTGGCAATATTTTTCCTTGGATTTCCAAAAGAATGGCTTTTTTCAAGATGGAGTCCAAGAAAAACAGGATTCCTTTTTACATTTAATTATATGTCTTGCTTCATTTCTCTAGCTCTACTATTTAGGATGACAAAGAGAAGAGCGACCACATCCATATAAATTCCATTGATGGACAGAAACCTCAGAAAATTGTCTGTCCCTCTCCATAAACAAGGAAAAAACACCCAGGGATACTGTAGAGCCAAAGGTCAAGACTTGGCTATTATTTCCAATCAGGAAGCTATTTCGAAATTCCTAATTGAACTCCAACATGGTGTGAGTTCAACAAATGTCGACAGTCAGATGGAAGGATGGAGGGATGGATGGAGGGAAGGAAAGGTGGATAGGTGGATGTGTAATTAATTGAACTTATGTTTAGGATAGCTCTATGACTCAGTTTTCCTCTGCTACAGGGGCAAAGTGGGAAGACTTTCTGGTCTAGCTAAGCATCACTTGGGCAGTTTGGGGGATTTGGTTCTATACCAGGGAAATACCTAGGGGCTTTCTGGTCCCCTCTACGTGGCGGAAGGAAATTGAGCTTGTTGGTGTTGGTCACATCACTGGGCTGAACACACATGAGTGTGCCCTGACTCGTACCCATGAATTCAGTGTCCTTTGAGCTATTTTTATCCATAGCATAATTTCCCCAACCCTGAATAACTGGGGGCAGTTTTGGTACCTACCTGAATAACTGGGCTTACTTGATTATACTTAGTATTTACCTTCTCTGGAGGTTTTCTTGCCACGTTATTGTTCTCATTGGCCTGTTTATGCCACAGAATGAAAACACTGCATTCTGAAAAGGACAGTGTGTTTTTTTGCATGAGGGAAAGAAAGAGTCATAATTGGTTTTGATTGTTAAACATTAAGAATAGGCCCTGTCATCTCTATTTAAACTCAGTGAAATGAGAAAATGATGTTCCAGCTCTGAATGAATTATCCGTATTGCCTAAGTAATTATAAAGGGATAAGTGGAGAAAAATGGAAGGAAAAATCCAGGCCATGATGCAGCATGACTGTGAAGCAAGGGCTCTGGTCCTTGCAATGCTACTAAGTAGCTATGTGTTCCCGAGCAAGTCAGTTCACCCCCTGCCCTTGTTTCTTCGTCTATAAAATGGGAGGGTGAATCTTGAGGATTTCCTACCAGAGTCTTGCTATTTACTAGCATTATGGGTTTTTCAAAGGAAAACTTGCATAAGATCCTTTTTCAGGTAGAGACTAACTTTATTTTCCTTCTTTCTTTGACTTTATCGTACTTTCGGCTCCAAGCCATCTTTTCTATTTCAGTTTCTTCCATGTTGTTTTTCCTGCTACCCTTGACTTTGTCTTCCCTTTCTCTTGACACGTTCTCCTGGGCATTCCTGCTGCTTACTGCAATGTCAATCTCAGAGAAAACCCTGTTACAAGAGTTGTGAACCCTGACGTTGAGTCAGAACAGATAAATAACACGCCATGGGAAAGGTCCTTGAGGTATTTGCCTCTGAGGTAACTGCCATTACCCAAGAGTCACATGAACACTTTCTAATATTTGAGTCTTAAAGATGCAACCTTTATGGGATTGCTTTTGACCCTGCAATTCCCCTGTAGGAATGCACTTGCACAAGAGTACAAGGTGATAGGTTCAGAAATGACCTTTGCAGCATTGCTTGAAAGAGTCAAAATGGAAACAACCTAAGTGATTCTGCAATGGTGAGAAAAATCATGGTCCATCCAGGCAACAGGCAGCCCATCTGTGACATGTGAAAACATATGTTTTGAGGGGTGGTTCCAGGTTAGTAGGGAAAGGCCATGATGCTCCACTCCCTAAATAAGTGCTATCACCTATAAACTTCTCCTTGAGGTGAAAGATCTGATGCTTACTCTCTTCCTGATCATAAATGCAGTCTTCTGTCTGGATTAACTGACATTACTGAGCTCTAACCAGGAATGCTGGGGGCTGGGACTAGAGTGATTAGGTTCCCGGCCTTGAAAGGCACATAGAGACCCAAACAGACAATCATAGTGCAATGTGGTGTCTTCTCTTAAAGAGATAACCTTAAAGAGCTGTGGGAATGTGGGGTTTGGAGGGTGAGAGGGGACAACCTAATCCAGGCTAGCAGGGGACAGAGGGGGGCGCATAGTGGGGCAGTGAGGAAAGATTTCCCAGAGGCGATGACCCAGAGCTCAGGACAACGAGAGAGTCTGGCCTTTCTGGGATCACTCATACGCGGCCGTAGTTACCAAAACTGCCTCACCCGACATCCTAAAAGTCTGCATAAGGCTCCTATCTGTGCCTGTGGCTTCCTTTCTCCCCTTTTCTCTTCCAAGTCAGCAGGTGACATCCAGCCTGTTCCACCTGGTCCCTCCCTACTTCCCATTCTGATACTCCAAGGGCAGTGTTGCTCGGTGTTCAGTGTTGTGAGACATGAGCCTCAGTTTCCCACCTGTGAAGTGGCATTAATCACAGTATCTAAGCAACAAAAGCAAATATACACAAGTGAGAGTACATAAAACTAAAAAGCTTCTGCACAGCAAAGGAAACCATCAACAAAATGAAAAGGCAACCTACTGAATGGGAGAAAATGTTTGCAAATCATATATCTGACACAGGGTTAATATCCAAAACAAAGAAAGAACTCATACAACTTGATAGCAAAAAAAAAAAAAAAAAAAAAAAAATCCGATTAAAAAATGGGCAGAAGGTCTGAATACACGTTTTTCCAAAGAAGACATACAGGTGGTCAACAGGTACATGAAAAGATGCTCAACATCACTAACCATCACGGAAATGCAAATCAAAACCACAATGAGATATCACCTCACACCTGTCAGAATGGCTATTAACAAAAAGACTAGAAATAACAAGTGTTGGTGAGGGTGTGGAGAAAAGGTAACACTCATGCACTGTTGGTGGGAAGGTAAATTGGTGCAGCCACTGTGGAAAACAGTATGGAGGTACTTCAAAAAAATTAAAAACAGAACTACCATATGATCCAGCAATCCCACTTCTGGGTATTTACTCAAACAAAACAAAAACACTAACTCAAAAAGATATATATGCACTCATGTTTTTATTATCAATATCAGATGTTATTACTAAGTCTTTCTGCCAATAGGAGTTGGTATAGCCAGTGATATGCTGGTAAATATTTAACAGGCTCTCCAAAAAAGAAGGGAAAGAAAAAGCCCTGGTTCAGAGCATTTGCTAATTTCCATGGTGTAAATACTCCCAGCATGGTTGATTTTAAGCTCCTGAAATGAATGTCTTCGAATGTGGAGTTTGGAAGGTGATGCTAACAACGAGCTTTGAGCTGGTTCCAGTGATCGGGGTGTCATCTCATCCAAGGATACTCACTTTAAAAAGTGTGGATTACACCCCTTCAGTTCTGCTTGACTTATTCCTTGCTATCATATGAAGAATGAGATATATTATACACAGGAGGCTGTGTGAAGACTGAGCCAGCCTGCCGGGTCACATCCTGGCTCCATCATGTACTGGCTCTGGGACCCTGGATAAGTTATTTACCATCCCTTTCTGTCAGTTTCTTCATTGGTTACCTGGCACTAACACAGAACTTACCTCCTATATGTACACGGATGTTGTGTGAAGTTCTAACCTCGTGCCCGGCACACATGTGTAGTATGTGTTAGCTATTATTATTAGAAGTGAGGGACTTTTTGCTGCCAACACAATAATCAGTACCTTGCATGTGTATAGCATCTCATTTTTCATAAAAGTCTTTTTCACACATAATCATATTTGACTTTCATGATAGGCCTGTGTTGAGACGACCTTGACCCATAGTTGAAAAACTCCACATTGGAGATGCTGTGGCTGTTAGGTGGAACCCTTGTGTTTCAACACTTGGTCCTAGGTTCAGAATTGTGTCCTAATCAAGCACATTGGAGGACATGAACTTATATCACTAAACTGAGCCTGTTCCTGAAATTCCTTTAAAATCTTTGACATTCTCAGAAATGAATCAAGGAATATATAATTTGCTATGTAACAAGGCAGACAGCAAATCAAGAGGCCCAAAACTGTGTTGCAAAGACCTGGAATGGGATTGTCCTTGTCTTGATAGCTCAGGCAATCACTATGATCCAGGAAAGTCCTAGGTCATAATACCAGGATGGACTTAGCTCACAGGCTCCCCCTTCAGGCCTTCCTCTCACACTGAAGGAGGTCCTAAGAGCTCTTTGCCTCCTGATTCTCAACCGGGCTCTGCTGAGGTGAGGTTGCCTAAGGAGTTCCAAGATGGGCAAGATATTAACTGTACTAAGAGCTGAGTCATTGCTGCACTAGTTACAACAGCCAGGACATGGAAGCAACCTAAATGTCCATCGATGGAGGAATGGATAAAGAAGATGTGGTACATATATACAATGGAATATTACTCAGCTATAAAGAGAATGAAATAATGCCATTTGCAGCAGCACGGATGGACCTAGTGATTGTCATACTGCGTGAAGTAAGTCAGAGAAAGACAAATATCATATGATTTTGCTTATATGTGGAATCTAAAAAATGGTACAAATGAACCTATTCACAAGACAGAAATAGAGTCACAGATACAGAAAACAAACTATGGTTACCAAGGGGGAAAGTGGGGGAGGGATAAATTGGGAGATTGGGATTGACATATACACACTACTATATAAAATAGATAACTGATAAGAACCTACTGTATAGCACAGGGAACTCTACTCAATACTCTATAATGACCTATATGGGAATAGAATCTAAAAAAGAGTGGATGTATGTATATGTATAACTGATTCACTTTGCTGTACACCTGAAACTAACACAACATTGTAAATCAACTATACTCCAGTAAAAATTAATTAAAAAAAATAAAAATTGAAAAAAGAGGTTGCTGAGAAAGAATGCACCTGAAATGTGTTTAACGTGTTCTATTTAAATATTTGCTCCTTGCTGTTTTCTTTTTATGTTAATTATGGTAAAATAAACATAATGTAAAATTCACCGCTTTAACCATTTTAAAGCATACAATTCCATGGCATTTCGTATGTACACGATGTTGTGCAACCATCACAGCATCTAATTCTAAAACATTTTTATCATCCCCCAAAGAAACCCTATCCCCATTAACAGTCACTTCCATTTCCCCCACCGCCTACCTGCTGGCAACCACTAATCTGCTTTTTGTCTCTGTGGATTTGCCTATTCTGGACATAACATATATTTAGAATCATATCATGTGTGTTCTTTCGTGGCTGGCTTCTTTAATTCACCGTCATGTTTTCGTGGTTCATCCATGTTGCAGCATGTTTCAGCACTTCGTTCTTTTCCATGACTGAATAAAATTCCATTTTATGTGTATACCGCCTTTTGTTTACCCATTCATCAGTTTGTGGATATTTGGGTTGTTTCTGTGTTTGGGCTGTTGTGAACAGGGATGCTATGAACATTCACGTACACGTTTTTGTTTTTTTTTTTGATTCTTTTGGGTATATGCCTAGGAGCGGAACTGCTGGGGCAGATGGTAGTTCTGTTTAATTTACTGAAGACAGATGTTTTCTCTTTATCAAAGTTACCTTTGATAAAAAGAAAAAGTTATCTTAGGGCTTCCCTGGTGGCGCAGTGGTTGAGAGTCCGCCTGCCGATGCAGGAGACACGGGTTCGTGCCCCGGTCCGGGAAGATCCCACATGCCGCGGAGCGGCTGGGCCCGTGAGCCATGGCCGCTGAGCCTGCGCGTCCGGAGCCTGTGCTCCGCAACAGGAGAGGCCACAGCAGTGAGAGGCCCGCGTACCGCAGGAAAAAAAAAAAAAGTTATCTTAGAATGAAGAGTATAAGCTTTGGGATCAGAGAAACCTGACTGAATCCCAGCTCTTTGGCAAGCAGCTGGTTGACCTGTTAACCTTTCTCCTACATAGTTGATGGAAGAGCAATACCTTAACAGCCATGGCGTTACTAGTAAGCAATTACGTGCGTGATACTTTACTATGTCCCAGACTCATAAAAAGAAGAGGAATTTCTCATTTTTTTATGAGGACAAGACCTTATTATGTCCCAGGCTCAAAATAGAAGTGGTGAAAATGTGGTAAACAGTTGACCCTTGCTAGCTCCCAGCCCCAGCAGCTTATCAAATTAGGCCTTGTTTAACATCTCCTCTCTCTCTCAACACTTGTCTTCCAGAATTCTCAGGGGAGCCGAGTCTGCACGGACACAGCAAGGAGTCTGCTCATGGTCTTCTGTCCCGTCCTCACCAAGCCACTGCCCTCCACAGGGACTCTGCTGGTGGCCCCCTGGGGTCTGCAGTGCTGCCCTGCAGTCTGGGCAGAAAGGAAAGGGTACAGGGGGAGACTAGCCCTCTCTCCTCACTCGGTGTGACATTCTGTCCCTTAGGCTCTGACCCAACAGTGCTTGGGCAGTCTCCACAAGTCCATAAGTACAGCTCCTTCCCCACTGCAGAGGGCCAGCATCTGCGACAGGGGGACAGAAAGAGTGGTCGCTTCCTCCGTTCATCCTCCCTCCCCAGACACTCCTGAGGGGAAGATAAAACATAACAACCACAGAAAACCTCCACCCTCCTCCGTCGACCAAGAACTAAACTTCTGTGCACAGCAACTCATACAAACAGGTCTTCTGGTGAGGGGTCACCCTGCTCCCCTCCCAGCTGTGTCTCAGCTCCAGCTCAGCCTGGGTTGCCGCTTTCATACACATTATCTCAATCTGTCCACAGTCTTGGAAACTAGCTAACATTATCCCATTTCATGAATTACAGTAGGAGATACTCAGTATTAGAACAGACTAAGCCTATACAGCAAGCAGCAAATGTAGCAAATCCCCATCTGTCATCCCTGGCCAGGGACTTGGTTATCTTAAGGCACATTGCTGGAATGCCTGGACACCTGCATATAAACTTCCCTTTGTGGCTTCCTTTTTTTAGCTAATTGTTTAAGAATATCCCCCTTCTGATCCCCTATCTTTGCTGGCTATCATCTTTTATGACCCCTGACAGGATCCCAGACCACCCCCGGTTTGTAAAAGTTTTAGACAACTTAGAGTCTATAAAAACAGATGCCAATCTTGGCTCCCAAAAGGCTAGGATGCTAGCAGAAGTCAGGGTCTGGCTTAGCTGTGTTGTTTACCCAGGACAGCAGGAAGAAAACAAGGTTCTGGAAAACATGGATGTAACAAGCCTGCTATCCTGCCATCCTTTATGGATGGAGAAGGGAATTTTGAGATTTAGATAAACCTGGGCCAAAATGCTCGTCTGGTTTTATCTATCTTTTAAAAGGAACCTCAGGAGCCATAGGAAGCTGTGAACTCTGAAGGATGTGTACTGGTATCCAACCACAGGTGGGGAAACTGAGGCTCAAAGAGGCTAATTAACCTGTCCAAGTTCACACAGCTGGACCAAGCCAGAAAAAGGTCACCCAAACCAAAAAGTTAGAAGTTGGAGCTGTCACTTCAGGCCAGGATGGTTAAGGAACTTTTCTTCAAGCTCCAAAGCTGAACTCTCATCACGGCCCCTGTAGGCTGTAATTCCCTAGGACCTGCAGAGTGAATTCCAGGGGGTCCCAGACTTGTACGGGAAATAATTACATCTTTCTTTTAATGAATCTCTAACTGAAATTCAGCATTTCCTTCAATTATCAATGTAGACCACAAACTACAGGAATGTTGGCAGAACCTGGGATTTTGTCACCAAAATCATGGATCTTTTACGTCATATTCTAGTTACTGCACACATCTCAAGAATGTCATTTACACTCCTCACTGTTTCAAAATTAAGACAGTTATTAGGCCTGCTCCTAGATCTTATTTACTGCATTAGTGGAGAAGCTGATATATTTCTATGACACAATTTGTTTTAAAAATATACATAGATAACTATCAATAATTGCTTTTTGTAATCATGTTATATCTAATGTATATATGTACACACACACTTAGAAGCATCATGCATACACACACACACACAATTTTATGCATTTTAAAACATTCTTTGGCACATATTTGCAATTGTCCAAAGACAGAAGCAACCTGTGTGTCCATTGATGAATAAAATGTGGTACAGACATACAACAGAGTATTATTCAACTTTAAAAAGGAAAGAAATTCTGACAGATACTGTAACATGGATAAACCTTGAGGACATTATGCTAAGTGAAATAAGCTAGCCATAAGATGACAAATAATGTATGATTCCACTTATATGAGGTACCCAGAGTAGTCAAATTCATGGAGACAGAAAGTAGAATGGTAGTTGCCCAGGGCTGGGGGAAGGAGGGTATGGGGAATTAGTGTTTAATGGGTACAGAGTTTCGGTTTTACAGATAAAAAGAGTTCTGTGGATGGTAGCACAACAAAGTGAATGTACTTAATTCTGCTGTACTGTACACTTAAAAGTGGCTGATGGTAAATTTTATGTTCTATGTGTTTACCATAATTAAAATTAAAAAGACATTATTTGGCAAAGGGACTTCATAGACTTCATCAGGCTGCCAAAGTAGTCCGTGACACAAAAAATCATGAAGAAGGGCTTCCCTGGTGGCTCAGTGGTTGAGAGTCCGCCTGCCGATGCAGGGGACGCAGGTTCGTGTCCCGGTACAGGAAGATCCCACATGCCGCGGAGCGGCTGGGCCCGTGAGCCATGGCCGCTGAGCCTGCGCGTCCGGAGCCTGTGCTCCGCAACGGGAGAGGCCACAGCAGTGAGAGGCCCGCGTACCGCAAAAAAAAAAAAAAAAAAAAAATCGTGAAGAAGGTTGCTGTAATCCAAATAATGAAAATTCCACCCTTAGTGATACAAGAAAGTCTGTGCCCCATCTCCATACTCTACCTACAAAATTTCCATGGGTCCCTGCTCCTTGTAAAATGGAAGGCGTCCAGGAGCCTGAGGACCTATTTCTATCACTTAGTAGCTGGGTGACCTTGGGCAAGTCACATAATCTCTTCCAACTTCCACTGTTTCCAAATGGAAGGGTCACCCCCGCCCCTCATGGACTGTGGGGGAGATCAGGGGAGATGATGGCATCTGTGATCATCCTCACTGTCCTCTTTGTCCTTGAGCTTCCTCACTGACCCTTCCCCTCAGCCTGCAGAATCCTGCTGCGTCCCAGCCCGCCGCAAAGCCTCCTTTGATCACTCTGACTCAGTGGCTTCAAAATCCACCTTCAATTACTGGGTGATCTTTCACGGGTAAATATACTCCCCCCTTGACTAGCAATTAACACCAAGTACTTTGGGGTTAGACAGAGTCTGGATCTGAACCTTGGCCTTGGCATTGACACACATGCAGCTGTATGTTCTTGATGGAGAGCAAGCTACAATACTTAACATCCCTGAGCCTCAGTTTCTTTACCTATAAAACAGGCTGACAACAGCCACTCCATGACAACTGTTGTCACAGCTCAGTGAAGTTATGAACATAAAACGCCTGATACGTAGTAGGTATTAACTAAGTGGTAGGTAGTAGTCTTATTCTTATGATATCAATAGCTATTACTCTTGGACAGTAAATACCTTCAGGACGTGGATGGAAGATGTGTGTCCCCCACAGAACCATAGACCCAACAATCATCTACTGGGCTTATGGGCTCATAATAAATATTGGAGACACGGATGAGGACAGAGGAATAGTTATCACAGCGGTGAACTAAGCAGGTATTAGGATTCCCCCCTCTTGGAGGCAGGGCCCTTCTTCTAAGTGCCCTCAACCTCTCTGTGTTCACACCTGGAAAGTGAGGACCAGCCATGGGTCCCTCTCACAGGCAGAACCTCCATCTTCCGGACCTGGTCTAATCGACCCCTCAGGATCTCTCTCCACCATCCAGTCCCAGATTTCCTCCCCCGGGGTGCCCAGGCCAGGGTGCACGCTCCGGCCTCAGGGCTGGGACCCCCAAAGCTGATCAAGGACCTGATCGGCTAGGCAGGGTTGGAAACGCCTGCTCTTTAATCTCTCAGAAACACCCCACCTCCACCCACCCAGCAGCACAGCTGGGAAGTAATTAGCGGCCACCATAATTGTGCTACCCTGGATCACCTGCCCAGGCCACTTCGGGGAGGGGGGTTCCTCAGGAGGCCGGCCACAAAATGGGTCAGCAGGTCAGTGAGGGCCGAGGCGTAGCTGCATCTTAGTCACCTGATGCCCCATCCCTCCCTTTCACCATCCAGCCTTCTCCCTCTTTTGTTCACACAAACATCCTTCACGAATTCACCCAGCCACCACTTGGCTATTTTTCTATCTTACGTTTATATCCCATATTCATTTATAAGGCAACCTGCAAAGACGATGATGATGGTGGTGGTGATAGTAATTAGCCATTAGTTGAGGCACTGGCACTGTACCAGGCCCTGTGCTAAGTATGGTATTGCTTCTTTTTATTTTCAAAACTCTAAGAGGTATTTTTTAAAAATAAATTTATCTATTTTATTTTTGGCTGCACTGGGTCTTTGCTGCATGCAAGCTCTCTTTAGTTGCAGTGAGCGGGGGCTACTCTTCGTTGCGGTACGTGGGCTTCTCACTGTGGTGGCTTCTCTTGTTGCGGAGCACGGGTTCTGGGCACGTGGGCCTCAGTAGTTGTGGCTCGTGGTCTCTAGAATGCAGGCTCAGTAGTTGTGACACACGGGCTTAGTTGCTCTGCAGCATGTGGGATCTTCCCGGATCAGGGCTGGAACCTGTGTCCCCTGTCTTGGCAGGTGGATTCTTAACCACTGAGCCGCCAGGGAAGCCCGAGGTAAGTATTATATTATCACTATTCTTGTTCTCCCAAGAGAAATGAGGGATAGAACACAGCTCATGAGTGGCAGAACCCTCAGCAGTCTGTCTGCAGAGCCCAATTGCTAACCTCTCTGCGTACTGCCTCCTAGGTGGGCATAAAGTGCAGCTACGGTAAATGCATCAGCGCTAGACAAATCATTAAGGCAACAGGAAACAGAAAGCATAGAGCCCTCTCTATACCTCACACACTCTACCCCTGTGTGTACAGTCTTGGACAAGCCACAGAATCCTCAGCCTCAGTTTCCCGACTTGCAACAAGATAACGCTGCTCAGCCTGCACGGTTATTGTGAGGAGGAAATGTAATAAAGGTGCAAAGCACCTGGCACGTAGTAGGTACCTAATAAATGGTAGTCGCCTCTCTCAGTCCTGTATTGGAATCCCTTGCTTTGGCTATCTTGGGAAGGAACTTTGTTTCCGAATGAACATCACTGATTCCTATGTGATGGAACCCCCGCATCACCAGCAGGAAGCTGGAGGCAGAAGGAGGGAGAAAGGCAACAGTCTATGCTTGCCCCAGTCCAGTGGCTCTTTTCAAGACACTGCGGAATTGGACCCAGTGGAAGGCGAAGTCCAGGCCTCCTGACACCCCATTTGGGACTTCCAGTTCATGTTCACATGCACAGAGCAGAGGCTGAGAAGCTGAAGTAGTGACAGATGTGTGTTCTCTTGGCCCAGGGGTGGGAGCATAGGAGGGCAGCGGGAGGGGAGGGAGTGGGCACTGGGAAACCAGAGCAGAGCCAAGTCTCATTTTGCAGCCTAAGTGGAATTCGTGCAGCTCCACGACTCCTCCAAACAAACAGCCTGGCTCTTTATATCGGTCCTCATGTCTGCACTGTGTGCACTGAACTGCCAGGTCCACAGGCAAGTTCAGGGTTTCTCCTTACCCCACCGTGCCCAGGTCAGCCTCCTCCACGCCAGGGATATCTACTCCCCATCAGTGGATTGTTTAGCCTGTGATCTCTCTTTTTCTCTCTCTTCTTTTTTTTTCATGACTCTATAAAGAATTATAATTGGGCTTCCCTGGTGGCGCAGTGGTTGAGAGTCCACCTGCCGATGCAGGGGACGCGGGTTCATGCCCCGGTCCGGGAAGATCCCACATGCCGCGGTGTGGCTGGGCCCGTGAGCCATGGCCGCTGAGCCTGCGCGTCCGGAGCCTGTGCTCCGCAACGGGAGAGGCTACAACAGTGACAGGCCCGCGTACCGCAAAAAAAAAAAAAAAAAAAAGAGAATTATAATTGACTTCAAGAGGTCAAAGCATTCTTCAAAGACAGCCTCAGCCAAGAGCAGCCGTGCACACGGCCTGCCATACATCAGTTTTGGAGCCAACGTGATAGCACATGATGCCGTGTGCCATGGAGGAGACCTGAGAGGGAGACGGTAAGTTGGGTTCCAGCAGCTTGTGTAGACATACGGCTGACGGTCCTTTGAGGGACAGGCTGGGAAAAACTAACCTTCAAATCAGTTTTCCTCTCAAAGTGTGGCCTCAAGCCACCTGCGTCTGAATCACTAGTAGTCTTGGTTAACATTCAGCTCGGACACACTGAATCAAATTCTCTGGGAGGGAGGTACCCCATGATGGTCACTGTGAAAGCAGCCCTTCTCCAAGATTCTGATGAACTCCAGTGTTTGAGAAGCACTACTTTCGACCTTAACCAAACTGATCTCAAATTGGCTTCCACTGGCACCTTAGCAAACTGAACGCCTACCTTTCCAAAACGGGTCATTTCTGCACTCCAGACGCCCATACCTCCCACACTTCAGTGTGTCCCCTCCCTTATCACACCCACTTTACCCATTTCATTTCCCTGCCATCCTCTCATATCTAACTTGATGAGCATAAAGCCTCAAACCAAAATTAGTCTTTTAAGAATAAGACCGAGAAATAAGAATTCCAAGGAGTGAGAGGGGGGAAAAATACTGTAATCATAGTTTCATGCAAGGGGGAGTACAAAAATGTATATAAAAGGACCCTTTCATCTCAACTTTCTATAAATGTTTAAAATAGGGTTGGTGATAATTAATGTTTCTATAAGTATATGCTTAAGAAGTCGTTACAATCGGCCTTTGTCTGCTGAGAGCTGGCAGCTTGGACCCACTGCATTTCAGAAGGGAATGTTTGAGGGTCATTTCACATTGCCTCACTCCTGGCAATTCGAGAGCTGCTATAATTCTGCCAAAGAACATAGAGGGTTTCCCAGTCAAGTTCCATCCTGATTTTGATTATTGTTTATCTCCAGTCCCTGTCTGAATAGTTGTAGTAAAATAGAGGAAGTTTTACTCCTGAATCCAAGGTCAGCTTGTAATGAACCATGGTTTCAATTGCATGAACAGCTGCTTCTTTTATAAGCAAGAAGGGTTCACTTACAGTTCAGGGTAACACAGAAATAATTTAAAGAACAAGGACGCTTCTATTCATTTATTTTTTTATGTTTTTGAAACATTTTGACGTTTGAGTGGCTGGAGAATGTGGATTATTGACTAGACTCAACAGGGCAAAAAAAAAAAAAGCCAATAAAGTTTTTTAAAAAAGAAATACAATATTTCTTGACCTACCCCCAACCTAATCATTACATAAGAATTTAATTTGTGTAGGGAGAGTTCAAACACTAGACCACACATTTTTTAAAAGGTACACTGGACGTTTAAAATTTTTTTTACACCAAATACCTTCAGAAAGGTCCAAAAAATAAAGCAAATCCCTCTCCCCCCCAAAAAACAAATACTACAATGTGAATAAAAAATTGCCTCTCAGTTTAAAAATAAGAGAGTATTTTTCCCCATTACCACCAATTGGACATAAAATGGAACATTTTAGGTTTGCATTTTTGTGTTGCAAATATGTCTGGCACTTAGCCAGTAATCGTAGGGGACGCACTATTATGTTCCAGGTCTGTGGGGGACCTTGCAGGCCACACAGCCCAGCCTCCCATCTGCAGAAGGAGTTGTTGCCACCACAGCCCTGAGAGCTGGTCACACAGCCTAGTGACTAAATAAGCACGTCTAGTGAAGGAGCAGCATCCTCCAGCGTGGCTCAGTCGTGCTCATCATTACTGATTTCTTCAAGTCGGCTTTCTCTCTCAGAATCAAAAATGCATGTACTCTTGGACCCAGAAACCCCACTTCTACAAATTCATCCAACCACTAGACTTGCCCATATGCAAAACGGCATTATGTACAAAGTTCTGCATTACAACTCTGCTTGGAAACCACCTCAGTAGAAGGCCAGTTAAATAAATTATGGTACCTCCCTACATTGGGATACTCTAATAGTAAGAGCTAACGCAAAACGAATGTTACGAGTGCCAGGCTCTAAGTGTTTTGTTTTGTTTTTTAAATTTATTTAATTTATTTATTTTTGGCTGTGTTGGGTCTTCGTTGCTGCGCGGGTTTTCTCTAGTTGCAGCGAGCGGGGGCTACTCTTTGCTGCGGCGTGCAGGCTTCTCATTGCTGTGGCTTCTCGTTGCAGAGCATGGGCTCCAGGCGCACGGGCTTCAGTAGTTGTGGCTTGCGGGCTCTAGAGCGCAGGCTCAGGAGTTGTGGTGCCCGGGTTTAGTTGCTCTGCGGCGTGTGGGATCTTCCCGAACCAGGGCTCGAACCCGTGTGCCCTGTACCGGCAGGCGGATTCTTAACTACCACGCCACCAGGGAAGCCCCTGTTCTAAGTGTTTTGAAGGTATACATTTATTTCATCTTCATGGCTATTATTATACTATTGTGCCCGTGAGGAACCTGAAGCAAAGAGATTTAGTAAGTTGCCTGAGATTTTAGAGCTAGTACAGGACGGAGCTGGAATTTCAAACCAGGCATTCATTCACGTGTTTATTAGTTTGACCATTCAATAAATATTTATTGTGTGCCTACTGCAATACACCCTATGTGGCAATGGGACAGAGTCCTTGCTATCACAGAGTCTGCTTTCTAGTGGGGGAGATGAACAGGAAACAACTACACAAATGCATACAAGTTGTGCTGAGAAGAAAACTAATGCAAGGTAGGGGATAGAGGATGGCGGAGGGCTGCCATTTCAGATAAGCTGGCCTTATTGTTTCACAGGTCTGAATGCAGCAAAGGAGCAGGCAGCAAAGGCTAACCAAGGGCAGTCTAACTCCAGAATTCGCTTCTTCCCAAATAGGACTCAAAGCCTCTCTGTCAGTGATACGACCATGGCCACTCTGTGTACAGGTTAGGAAGGTTCTCCAAGTTTCTCTCTGAACCGATGTGTGAGACAGTGTGAAGAGTGTGCAGTAACTTCTGGTTATGTACAGGAGTGTGTGTAATGTTTGTAAATGCACAGATTCTCTGGAAGGACACAGAAAAAGCAGAGAATAGTGGCTGCCTTCAAACCAGGGCAAAAGGAGTGATACCTACTCTTACTATATGTCTTTTTGTGCATTTTGTATTAAAATTTTACTACGGATTATTTGACATCTACAAAAGAATATGTGCAACACATATGCAAGTCATACAGTATAATTTTTAAAAATCAAAAAATATCAGTGAATGCCCCCAGAGAGTGTACTTCTCCATTAGAATATTTTCAGCTCCATCAAGGCTACCTGTGGGTTCTTCATCTACCCAATTCTTTTTTTTCTTAATTTATTAATTTAATTTAATTTATTTATTATTTCTGGCTGCGTTGGGTCTCCGTTGCTGCACGCGGGCTTTCTCTAGTTGCAGCGAGCGGAGGCTACTCTACGTTGCGGTGCGCAGGCTTCTCATTGCAGTGGCTTCTCTTGCTGTGGAGCACGGGCTCTAGGTGTGCAGGCTTCAGTAGTTATGGCACGCCGGCTCAGTAGTTGTGACTTGCGGGCTTTAGAGCGCAGGCTCAGTAGTTGTTGTGCACGGGCTTAGTTGCTCCGCGGCATGTGGGATCTTCCTGGACCAGGGCTCGAACCCATGTCCCCTGCATTGGCAGGCAGATTCCCAACCACTGAGCCACCAGGGAAGCCCCATCTACCCAATTCTTACACACACACCACCCCCCACCCAAGTATCACTTTCCTGAATTTCATGTCTATTATTTTCTTGCTATTTTTTGTTTTTTTCGCGGTACGCGGGCCTCTCACTATTGTGGCCTCTCCCGCTGTGGAGCACAGGCTCCGGACGTGCAGGCTCAGCAGCCATGGCTCACGGGCCCAGCCGCTCCACAGCACGTGGGATCTTCCCGGACTGGGGCACGAACCCATGTCCCCTGCATCGGCAGGCGGACTCTCAACCACTGTGCCACCAGGGAAGCCCTTCTTGCTATTTTCTATAACAACTTTATTGAGATATAATTCACACACCACACAACTTACCCACTTAAGGTATACAATTCTTATGGTTTTTGCTGTTTGTAGAATTGTACAACCATCACAACAGTCAATTTTAGAACATTTTCTTTACCCCCAAGAGAAGCTGTATACCTATTAGTAGTCACTATTTCCTCTAAGTACCCTCCACCCCAGCCTTAGGCAACCAGCAATCTACTCTCTGTCTCTATGGATTTATTTATTCTGGAATTTCACATAAATTGTGACTGGCTTCTTTAACTTAGCATAATGTTTTCAAAATTTATCCATGTTGCTGCCTGTATCAGGACTTTGTTTCTTTCTAATTACCAAAAAATATTTCATTGTATGGATATACTACATTTTATTTACCAGTTGAAAGACAGGTTGTTTCCACCTTCTGGCTATTAAAAATAATACTGTTTCTTACTATCTTTTAAAAAACATTTTATTATATAGATATATCTTTAAGCAATATATTGTTCCATCTGGCTTGATTTTGAGTTTATAAAAACTGTATCATGCTATATGTAGTCTTCCACAACTTTTTCATATCAACATTAAGTTTCTAAGATTTTCCCATATCATTGCATGTATCTGTAGTTTTTTCACTTCCATCACTATATACTATTCCACTGTATGAAAATACTATAATTTATTTACCCATTCTCCTGTTAGTGGACATTTGGTCATTGAGGCTCTTACAATCTTTCCCAGAACATCCTTGTATGTATATTCTGTCTCACGTGTGCAAGAATTTCTCTGGGGGCATATCCTACACGGTAGATGGCTGGGTCATGGAAGATGTAAATGGTCACTTTCTCTAAGTTATTATACTACCAGCAATGTGTAAGGATTTCTATTGACCCACATCCTTACTCGGTATTAACACCTTTTGAATTTTGTACCATGTGTTTATAATGCCTTTTCAAAAATAAGGGAATTAAAAAAAATTCTCCCTCATTCAGAAGTGAAGTCCACTTTCCTGGAATCCAACCATCGACCCTCACTCTGTTATTTGGAGCTATACAGAGCAAATCTAATTCCTCTGGGGACTTGCCTGGTGGTCCAGAGGTTAAGACTCCGTGCTCCCATTGCAGGGGGGCACAGGTTCCGTCCCTGGTCAGGGGACTAAGATCCCATATGCCGCACTGCCAAAATAAAAATAAAAATAATCCCTCTGCCTGAAGTGCCAACCCTTCACACATTTGAAGACAATTATTTTATTTGTCTAATCCTGTCTTCTCTAATGTGACTAGGTAAGTCAAGGTGAGAAAACAGAGAAGTTAGGATGGGATGTACCCTTCCGTGATTAGATGTGGAGCAGAATTTCCTGGTCCCTCAGGAGGCTGATGGGATTTAGGTCTGAAAAGGAGTGCCATGGGCAGTACGTTTGGAAATGCTGGACTAAATGAAGTTAGGGCATTTTCTTGGCTACAGGACTTCTCAGAACTAGTTCACATTATGAATGTCTGAGAGAGGCCATAGACTTTATAGAACACCTTTTGAGAAGTACTTAGGCCACACTGTTCTTAAGAAAAAGTGAGGACTTGATCTTTGGTTCCCAACTTAAGCTCTTTTCATTCACTTTTGTTTCCTTTAAGCACCAATATGCCTATGTCTTCCTGCTCCCCATTCCTGCCCTGCCCACCAAAAACATTTCTTGTAAGAAAAATTTTCTATCAGTCATTTAGAACACTGATATGAATTTTTATTCCATGTCTTTCCCAGAGATTCCAGCCCTCACTAGAATAGAAGCTTTGAGCTTAGATTAAAGACAATTCCAGAAAGAAGAGGCAACTTCAAAGTAAGTACTGAAAGCCTTTTCCTTCTTTCCTAATTTCTGCTCATGGCTGAGGTCAGGAAATGCAGTTCCGAATGGCAAAAGCCAAGTAAAATATTGCATGGTAATGTGTTCCGTCAGTGGTCATGGACAAATATTCTGATGATAAGGATTGTAGATCGTTGAATAATAGCTAACATTTCCACCTCACTGATAACATGATATTTAACCCTCCGAAAAACCCTAAGAAATAGATATTATCTGCACCTTACAGGTGAGGAAACTGAGGCTTACCCAAATCATGCAGCTCTGGAAGTTTCTGTCTGACCCCAAAGTCAGCTCTCTCAACTCCTTGCTCACCCACCTTATGGTCAAAACAGGCCTTGTCAATTACCGGCTTTACAAAACCTGCCATATGTAACCCCACCTGATCAAAAGCACAGTAGCCTTCTAATTGGCCCTCCTATTTTCCCTGGAATACTAAGTATTCCATCTCCTTATACGTCCATTTGGGCTTCCAGGACGTAATTCTCAGCTAACTTCTCTCTGACAAGAACACTCCGGGCTTAATTTTTGGTCTCTTATACTTTTCTATGGGCCCCAGCCATCTTCTCCAGATGGATTAAACCAAATCTCTCTATGTGTTCTTAGCAGATCCCATTCTTGATCTCATTCTAAGCAGAAATCTGCCAAAGACTTCCCTGACTGATGTTCCACCATGAGCTCAGCCTGAAAATTGGCCACATGGATAGTCATTCCTTTTAACCACGACCAAGGGTTCACCCTGGCCCAAGCTTACCCTGAACCCAGATATTTGGGATTAGATAGGGATTCAAGAGCAGTCAAGGATGCCAAGGAACCCAAACGAGGCAGCTCTCCCTTCCCCATTTTTCTTTTAATTGTATTCACAGACACCTCGGGGAGGAAGGCGGACAGTTAAAAAAAAGACTGAGTTCCTGGGTCCAGTTCTGGCTGCTTGAACCCCCAATCCCTGCCTTTGCCCAGAACACAACACCATGGGGTTCAGGAGCAACCGCGGGTATTCCCAAAGGTTCTGATCCGAGAGGAAATACCACCACAAAATGAAATGAGTTCTTGTCCCCAAACACTGCCTTCTGGAGGAATTTGCTTCATTTTACATGTGATGCTGCCCTCAACAGTCATTTCTGTATCATCTGACTCTGGCCATGACTAGTTAGACCAGGAGTGACATCTGACCCAATGAGGGGACCATCCATAAACTAGCCAGCAACGTATACTTACATGGCCTGGCTTAAGAAAATGAGTCAGACCAGTCAGCTTCCTCTCTTGAGAATTTAACCTAAAAGCCTCCAGGGGAAATTGCCAGATGGCAGTGGTGGTGGCACCACCTTGAAAAGCCCAGCAGAACTGAGATGGGAGTGGCCATTACGGCCCATGTGCGAGGTGAGATTTGGAGGAAAGGAGAAATTGGAACCACACAGGAAAGCCAAGGAGGGAAAGGGGGGAGAGTAGATGCATTGAGAAAAGCCAGGAAACCATTAGAGAAGGAGAAGAGAGAGAGAGAGAGAGAGAGAGAGAGAGAGAGAGAGAGAGAGAGAGAGAGAGAGAGAGAGAGAGAGAGAGAGAGAGAGAGAGAGAGAG
>NW_021703781.1:49051248-49078122 GCF_005190385.1 Monodon monoceros | reverse complement strand
GAGAGAGAGAGAGAGAGAGAGAGAGAGAGAGAGAGAGAGAGAGAGAGCGCCAGCCTTGCAGAGACAAGCCTCTGTTCCCGATGGCTCTAGGGCTTTCCACTCTAGTCCCAGTGAGATGCCCTGTGTTGGGCTCTGGTCCACAGATTTTGCTGTGTTGCCTTTTGGGTTCTCATAACTAAGGCCCTTTTTCTTAATGATACTCAAGTGGGTCACTGTTCTTTGAAACCAAAAGGAATCTGAGTAGAATCCCCCAAGTTCTACTATCTACTTGCCCCATCAGTTTGGCCCAAAGCAAACACTGCTAATCCTTTAAATCCTAGAAGCCCCATTAAGAGAAGTAAAATCTCTAGAAAACTTAAGATTCAAACAGGTCAATTTTTTGGTTTATTTTAGTTTTTAAAAAGCAACAGAAATGTGCAAATGTATATAACAATTTTATCTCAAATCTTATATATCTTAAATATAGTCTTGTTTAAGAACAAGAAAATATATTATCTGTAACACAGCTTTCACATGATATTATTGCGTTGCACGGTTAACATTTAAAGGTATATTTATTTAGACAATCACTACAAACTGCCTATTGGATTCACCTCTAATATTTTACCCACTAAATTATAATTTCCAAGAGGGAAGAGCTTTTAGGGTTTTTTTTGTCCATTATTATATATTCATTATTATCATATTCGTTTTTTCTCCTGATTTTAATTTTTTTGCATATACGTATTTTATTTATTTATTTATTTTTATATAGCAGGTTCTTATTAGTTACCTATTTTATATATATTAGTGTATACATGTCAATCCCAATCTCCCAATTCATCCCACCACCATCCCCACCACTCCCCCCGACCAGGCTTTTAGGTTCTTTGTATGTTTGTTCAATGCTATGTTCTCACATAAATATTTGATTAACAAATTTTAAATATCCATTTTTAAATGGAGCTACAAACTAATAATTTTAAAGGATTTTCCATATAGTTAAAAAAAATTCTTTTTAGTTTACCCAAATCAGGCAAAACCTGACAGCAAAAGAAATCACCCCCATTATCACAAAGCCCTGAACAATGCTGTCTTTTAAGGACAAGCAGACACTGGAAGCATTAATTTGGGAAGAAAGATCCAAGGAAGAAATAAAGGGCAGAAAAATCCCACAACTTATTAAGCATATTTCTTGCCATAGAGAACCTGGCCTAAATTTTCTGAGTTAGCTCACTCTGTAGTCCCCACTTCACCCAATGCTTGACGTTTATTATCTTCACATATGCCTAAAAATGGGGGAAGCGTGTTTGGACCAAACAGAGATAAGCTTCAGAGACGGTGGGGTGCACTGCAGCATCCCCCATGCCCCACTGCCACTCTTGAGTCATTGGCAGAGACCCATCTCTGACACTTCCCAGCCATGACAGAGCCTGGATCTCAGCTCCCTGACCCCTAAAATGGTCCAAGAGGAGAACAGGACAATCCTTAACTTCTTCTGAGTGCTAACTGACCCTGATTCCAAACTCCCAGCTTTCACAGATATATTCAGGACTTTGCTGTACTTCTAGACCTAGACAGCTTCCTTCCCACATGGCACAGCCAAAGCTGTCAGAAGCCAGGGGAGACAGCGGCTGAGCCCTGCTGAGAACCTGCCAGCCTGGCACAGGCAGGCTCTGCCTGGAAGGCACCCAGACCACATTCCTGATCCAAACACCCCGGTGTCTGCGCCATTTGAAAGTACCTTTCTAACTTCAAGCCCAGGCTGTGGCTTGATTATTTAATCTACTCCAATGCAGTAAGTACTACTTACAGGGCAGACTTTGAACCAGACAGAAGAGATTTACCATCGGATGACTGGAATGATCAAGGAAAAGTTTCTTAAGTGTGTCTTTATTTTTATTCTCTATTTTTAAGTAGAGATACATCGAGAAGTGGGAAAGTTCCTTAAAGGTCACCTCTGCCCTGGGGTTTCAATCCTCATTTCCAAATGAGCTATGCCTGGGCATTTCTCTAAAACTATGGATTCTGGGGTCTCCTTGAGAGAAACTGAGTCAGACACTTGGGGGGGTAGCGTCCAGCATCTGTGGCTTAATGAGCCCTGTAGGTGATATGATGAGCTACTGGGTTTAAGATACACTGCCATGGACCTGGTCCTAGAATTTGGAATATTCCTGTGGGCATGCAGCACTCTGTGTAATGGAGATCTGATTCATAGGAACTCGTTCTATGGAGGCTCCTGGGATTTCATCAGAAATACCTATTCCAGGGAGGGGCTGGGGCTCAGTGCCTCAGGGTGAGTTTCCTCACCCCACCAGGTCCCAGCGGGGTGAGGGGAGTCAACAAGAGGCAATTGGTGTTCAGGAACTGATCTTCTGAAAGGTTCGAATCCTTTTCCTTGATCTGTTCCAGCACTGACCAAGCCTCAAACACGGGCTCAATGGGAAAAGTGGACTGTGTCGAACAAGCCTCCAGACTCCAGCCATAGGCTGGCTTTTTTCCAAACTTTTTATTTTGACGTTTCTCAAGTCTACAGTAAAGGTGAAGAAAATAATGCACTACACATCTATATGCTCTTTATTTGGAAAATTCAGTTAACACTTTATCATATTTGTGCCGGGTTGTTTCCTTTCTTCCTCCATTCTCTTCACATACATACTTTTTTCCCTCCCAAATCATCCAGGAGTAAGTTGCAGAGATCATAACACTTTGTAGCTAAGGACTTCTGCATTTATTCCCAAAGACACTGTGCTACATAAGTACAGTATCACCGTCACATGCAGGAATTTTTAATATCAATATGGTACTGCTACCTAATATAGGGCCCATATCCAAATTTCCAAAATTTTTGCCAAGATGCCCTTTAAAAAAATATATTAATGATCCAATCTAGGATCACACATTGCATTTAGTTGTCATAACAGCTTTTTTTCTTCTGTCTTCCACGATAGTGATATTTTTTAAGTATAAAGATAAGTTACACTGTAGAATGGTCCTCAGTTTTTAGTTCCTTCCCAAACTTGATTGCTTCTTCGTGATTAGGTTAAACTGAAATGTTTGGCAGGAATATTAAGAGGTGACCTTGTACCTTTCCCAGTCAGGGCACCTGTGCTCAGTCTGTCTCACTGTAGACGATGTAAGTTTGATCATTTGACACAGAAGCACTTTGCTCTTCTAATGCATGGACATCCATAGGGCGATATTTTAAGACTGTGAATATCTCATGCCCTAAAGGTTTTATCCAGTGGTTAAACATCCATTTATGAACTTTTACTTGCCTCAGTTATCAAATGGTGCTTAGAAAATAATGATTTCCTAATTTTGTCACTCCTTATACATTTATTTGGTAGCATTATTCTATAAAGAAGAGCTTTCCCATCTCACCCCCATATAGAGATATATTTTAGTATCTCAGTGGATTCATTCATCTTTTATTTGATGTGTCACTATTTATCACTTTCACTATTCTGTTTGATGCTCCAATTGACCCAAATTTAACCAATGTGAGCTCCTTCAAGATGGTTCCTACGTCTTTTTGACATCTCCTCAAGTTTTGAACACTTCCTTACTTTGAGTACTTTCCAGTATAACAAGACATTCCAGACCCACCTAGCACTTTCCCTTCCCTGGCCCTGGAATTAACCACTTCTCCAAGGAGCTCTGGTGCCATTCAGAGCTCATTACCAATGATGTGTCCTTGCTTCCAGACGTTTGGAGGGAGCAGAACTAGAAATACATATCTATTTTAACAGTGTGTTTGTACTGATACTCCAATTTCAACCCAGCACCAAAAGTTCCTCGTCTCCTTCCCCCACGCCATATTCATATCTCTCTTCTTCCACCATAAAATCCTACTTCCCTCATATACCAATCTATTTACTCTTTTACTGCAATATACTCAAAATGGTTCAGGAACTACTTCACCACAACCACCAACAACCGCAAACCACCTAAGTGAAGGGGGAGAGCTTTGTAGTTCAATAATCCTTGGCCTATATCCCACAAGGGTGTGCAGTAAGAACTGTGTTCACAAGGTCCTTGGATGGGCTCTTTGCTTTCCTCTGTATGGTTATATTATCAACTTGATCTACAGTTAGATTCAACTAAGCTTTTAATAAATATTGAGAACACACTCAAGATTTAAGTCACGGACAGAACCTGGAGGGCAAAGACCCATGTTGATAATTCAGGGCACACTCATTCTTCCAGTCACTGAGGGGGTAGGAGCATCCACATCCTGCTAGGAAAATAGACCAGGACACTTCTTCCTCCACATGACACAAACCTATCAGCGAACACACACAGACTCACCTGCAGAGCTAAGGCCAAATGAAGTCCCAGCTCAGACCTTTCAGTGCCCATGTGTGTCTCATTGTTTTAATGCTTCTTTATTATTATTGTTATTTATTTATTTTGCGGTACGCGGGCCTCTCACTGTTGAGGCCTTTCCTGTTGCGGAGCACAGGCTCCGGACGCGCAGGCTCAGCGGCCATGGCTCACAGGCCCAGCCGCTCCGCGGCATGTGGGACCTTCCCGGACCGGGGCACGAACCCGTGTCCCCCGCATCGGCAGGCGGACTCTCAACCACTGCGCCACCAGGGAAGCCCCTTAATGCTTCTTTGATTTGGGAAAGGAAAGCTGTGTTTAGAGAACATGAGAGACAGACAAAGGGAAACAAGGAAGGGACTGAAAGAGAAAGAGGGAGAGAAAGCCAGAGAGGGAAAAAAGAAAGATGGAGAGAGCGGCATCCACACAGAACCAGGGCTGTGTAGTGCCCTACAGAGCCCAAACTGCATCAGTCTGCCGTAAACCTTCCCTGAAGTCTCCTCTTTACAAAGGGGGTGAGTTTGAATTGGAGGGTCGACCCTCCCGTCTGGGCTAATTAGATATTTGGGAGAACCTAGCAGCAAGCACTGGTGCTCCACAGTTGCAGACATTGGCTAAGCCTCTGGTCCAGCCATGGCCTGAGCAGCAGCTGTGGGCGTCAGGGCACATGCCCGTGTTACCTGGGTGCCACAGGGTGGTGCTGGCGACCTTGTAAGACTTCCTCCCTGGTTTTCTGGGTGTGAGTCAGCTCAAACTAGGGATCTTCACGTTCATGGGCCATGCCACGGGCAGGGAAGAAGGAGCGGAGCCGAGCCCATCCTTTCTGGTGTCTACTTGATGTTGTCATGGCACAAAAGGAAGCCAGAAAATTCACATCTGACTTGGAAGTGAGAACTTTGGGTGAGGGGTTAAGATAAAGAGGAGCTAAGCGTCTGCAGTTCCTACAGATGTGCCTGCCTCCACCCTCCTCGGTACTGCTCTCCCCAGACAAACCCACTAATGGAGGGCCCATCGTCAATTCTGCAGGGTGTGGTGGGCTGCAGCCCTGCAGAAGAGCTCTCTTTGCTGCCCCTCTACCCAACCTACTCTCCGGAAAGCAGCTTATGTGTATTCCCCCTAAAGTAAAACCCGGATGTAGTTTAAAGTGTGATCCTCCGAGAGAATTTCAGCAACACATCCGTAGGCAGTAGAGGTTAGAGCACTAATGGTAAAAATTCAGGAAGCCTTTTCCAAGCAGAGTTGATATTCACGGGCAGGGATTCTGCAGGACTCCCTTCACATCATGGCACTGACCACTATAAGGCTGGCTCTGAGTAGAATAACAAGATTTGAGGGATGCTTGGAGGAGTCTGTTTCCTCCTAATTGATTTAATCTTTTGAGTTACCATAAAACTTGAGGGCTTGAGTAAATTCAGGCGGCACCACAAAGTTTACTTTAGCAAACAACCAGGCCAAAATCTCACACAGATCTGCCTCAGACATTCCAATCACAGGGTGAAATCAAAGCATTGGTAGGACCCAGGTAAAGTGTAACATCATGCCTCTTCCCTTCACCCTACGCTGGATTTTTTTTTTTTTTTTTTGCGGTACGCGGGCCTCTCACCGTTGTGGCCTCTCACTGTTGTGGCCTCTCCCGTTGCGGAGCACAGGCTCCAGACGCGCAGGCTCAGCGGCCATGGCTCACGGGCCCAGCCGCTCCGCGGCATGTGGGATCTTCCCGGACCGGCGCACGGACCCGTGTCCCCTGCATCGGCAGGCGGACTCTCAACCACTGCGCCACCAGGGAAGCCCTACACTGGATTTTTGATATGCAGTGAGATGCTGACAACATTCTTTTAAGCAGACAGGTAAGAGAAAGTGGCTGAACACGGCTATGGAACCAAAGACCCAAGGGAGAGTGGAGATGTGGCTGTCACTATCTCCTAAGCTCTCCTGGTTCCCTTAACCGTGGCCAAGAGGCCTAGAGCACCACAGGTCCTAGAGAAGAGAGGAAAGAAGGCTCCAGAAGCACCATCTCTGGGAAAATATGAGACTGACAGACCAGCTGACAAACTTAACCAATGGGAAAAATTGTACTGAGAAACATTTTTGGTGGATTAGAAGATGTGAGAAGACTTAGCCAAAGGTTCAAAGAAATCTAAACAATGAAAAAACTGGACGGTAATTAGCCCCAGGAAACTAAAAATGTTATACAAGGAAACAAACGTCATAATAGTGCACCACCTGGCTCAGCATTAAACAAGATTAACTGTATTTTTTTTAAGTTATAAGCTTGTTAGTATTTGACTCTTTAAACTCTGTTCACTTGCTTTTTGATAAAATTTAATTTGAAAAGCTTTTAGTGACTTTAGGATGTTCTTAAATCTGTTAGGGTAAGTAGGTCGGACCTGAGTTCAGTGTGGCATTTGGCAAAAGGTTAGATGTTCATGTCCAGTGATTTCGTTCTCCTTCTTTTCTCTAAAAGGTTCACATTCAGAGGGAAGTCAGGGGCTTGGAATGTGACATCAGATCACGTCCCTTGGGGTAATGGGAACCTCCAAAAGTCACCCACAGCTCAGGTTACCCTGAGAGCATCAGGCATCCTTGGGAGCCAGAAATTTCCCTGGCAGGGCAGCCCCGGGCTGAGAGACAGTGGACTAGGTTCTAGTCCTGGCTCTGCTACCAGTAGGCTAACAGTGTGGGGTGAACTCAGTTTACTTCACACACCCCACCTTTCACCCTGGGCTTCAGTTTGCTCAGCTCTGAAACTTATGAAGTAGGGAAAGGGAACAAGACAATTATATATCTAATGTTTCATTTGATCAGGAAAAGCTTATCCAGCACCTCCCATGGCTCTGCTGGACACAGGAGTTAAGCCATGAACCAGACTCACAAAGGCTCTGCCCTCACGTAGCTTTTACAGTCTAGCAGGGGAGACAGATAAGAAACCAGGGAGCAGGTAAATACATAATTCAAACCACTGAGATAAAAAATAATGGAGGGCAGGATATTGGGTGCTTATTAGATGGGGTGGTCAGGGAAAGCCTCTCTGAGGAGGTGAGTTTTGAGCTGAGGTTGGAGTGATGATGAAAAGCAGTTTGAGTTTTATCCAAAGCGCCAGGAGGGGAGGGGATTTAGAGGAGCATGGGAGGAAATTAAGTGGGAGCAGTGTGATATGGGCTGATTTGTGGGTTTAAAAGCCTCCCCTGGCTGCTGTGGTAGGAGAATGGGGTGAAGCGGCAAAACCCCAGGAAGCCTGCTCCTGTGGTCTGGGCAAGTATGAGGGTGGCTAGAGAGGAGTGAATAGATTCGCAATGTAATTGAGGTCTTGGACGATATCTGTGGTTCCTCCCAGATGGAGTGAGTCTGTCAGCTTGCCTTGAAAGTACCAGGGTCATCAAGCCATAAGCAGTGACTTAATGGCGACTCCTAAGCAAACTACGGGACAGAGATTTCCTTCTTAAAAAGGCACCACCAGGGCTGGTGGTTTAGTCAGTGAAGATGATCTGAATTTAAGCGCTGGCTCCCCCTGGGCTGGTAACTTTGTGCAGTGCACAGGCTGCCAGCGCCCCGTACCTGCCATCGGCCCCACCCGGTCCACCATCCTCTGCTCCCCTTCCCGGGACCTGGAATTCCCAGGGGGGTCCTGGATCTCATTGGCAGCCCAAAGAGGCCCGGAGAGGGAGGAGGGGAACCCAGGAATCAATAGCAACAGACAGAAGGAAGAGAGAGTGGGGGTGGGAGAGAGAGGGGAAAGATGGAGGAGGAATCAGGAAGAGACATAAAGGGGAAAAAGAGGAGAAAAGCACGAATGAACTCACCTTCATGAATTTTAAGACACTGTCTGGGATCTAGACTCCTCCGCCCCTCCTCCATGTTTCTGGTCTGTCCCTGTCTGGCCCCATCTATGTTTCTACGTTCCTCCCTCCCTCCCTCCCTCCCTTTCTTCCTTCCCTCCCTTCCATCAATATTGAGTGCCAGGTGCTGGGGCACAGGCAGGAGCTGAGCAGGCCAGTGCCTGCCCCTGTGGAGCTCAGACCGACAGAGGTCAAATAAACAAAATACAAATACAAAATTAGAAATCATGGTAAGTCCTAAGACAGAATAGAATGACCACCCTCTGAATACATGACAGGGAAAACTGGCATCATATCTGGGGGGTCTGGGGCCTTGACGATGAAATAAGGTTCCTTCCTCCCAAGTTTTTGTTTCAAAATTTTCAGCCCTATAGAAAAGTTGCAAGAGTACTACAAGGAATACCTTATATCCTTCATTCAGATTGACCAATTATTAATATTTTGTCACATGTGCTCTCTCTCTACATAAACTTTTTTTTTTTTTTGCTGCACCATTTGAAAGAAAGTTGCAGGTATCATGCCCCTTCACCCCTAAACATTTCAGCGTTTGTATCTTTACTGGATGGTTAGGGTACCCCCTTGGGAACGGCTGAGATCAAGCCCACGGAGGAAGAAAGACAAGACACAGAGTTTGCTTTGAGCAAAGGAGTTTGGTGGAGGTCAGGGAAGCTTAGTCTCCAGAGCCCAGCTCCAGACTGAGATGCAGTCTATGAAGTTCCTGGTATGCAATAAGCACGAAATAACCATTTGTCTCCTCCTTTTGTTTTGTTCTTTTGCAAACTACTTTCACATTGCCTAGTTCGTTTCACCTAAATACTGACCCTGTACAGTGATCAAGAAGATGTTTTCATTTGACAGATCTGAAAACTCGAGGCTCAGACAGGTTCAGAAACGGTTCACAAAGGAGTTCGTGCTGGGGTCCGGGTAGCACCGCAGATGCCCCAAGGCCCTCCAAGGCAGACCCCCCTGTGTCTCTGGACATTTCAAATGCCATGATGTTCCCTTATCTCTCTCCAATTTGCTGTGTGAAAACAGAGTTGAGAAAAAAGGTGAAGCAAAGGGGGCCAGGCTCCAGGTTTGAGAAAGGATTTTTTTGAGGACAGCAGTTCCTCCCGCTTTGCAAACCCATTTGTGAGCACAGAGGCATCTGTGCCAAAGAGGTCCCGAATATGGACGATGAGCCTGGCTGGGCACAGACGCGGAGGGCAGTGTACCACATGGCGTCACCACTAAGTTCTGAGACCCATGGGCACCTGGAAGTCCTTCCCAGGGAGCCAGGACCAGCGTGACATCGTGCTCAACCACAGCCAGAAGACTGAGGGAGGAGAAATGACCCCATGGCTGCTGGCCTTAAGGGAAGACCAGGGGCCTCTGCTAGGTCCTGCGATCCCCTCTGGGGCCAGGCCCGGTCGATAGTCCTGAGATCTGAGTGAGAGCCTGCAGGCAGCCAGGCTGCCCAGGCCTGTGCCAGAGGGAGAGGCTGCCGGTGGACACAACCAGGCTGTGCCCTGACGCCTCTGGGCCGGCCCAGGCCACACACGGCACTGACCATGACGCTGTAGACCTGGCTAGGCATCTCTAGGGTCTGTGACGGGCCTGCAGGAGAATAAACAGCAGGGACATAGGCCATCAGGCTCAAATCGCCAAAGTGCCTGCCAAAGAGAAGCCATTCAGTCATAGCCCCCCAGCACTTTCCCACATTCCCCCTCTTGGAAAGGAGGTGCCATAGCCTATCATTGTCGACAAGGACTTATTGAAGGGGACAAAGTGCCAGGCACCATGAGTTACAGAGCAGAGCAAGACCTAATCCCTGCCATGAAGATGCTTTCATAATGAACGCTGAAGAGGACGTCAGTCACCATGCACTTTGAGGGGTTGGTTAATGGAGAGAAAAGACAAGTGACAAATAAATCCAATACAGTGCCTGTCACAAAGCAAGAGCTCTGTAAGCTTGAAATGAAATACAGAGAAGAAAAGAAGGGAAGGATGGAAGGAGGGAGAGGGAGGGAGGGAAGGTATGGAGAGAGGGTAGAAGATACTAGATAATAATCTTACTGCAATGTTTTGTGAGAGAGGGTGAGCTCGGGGTCTTTCTGTTCTGCCATCTAAAATCGCATCTTACTGCAATTTCCTGTAATGCTTTGGTGTCAGCAGGAAATGCTCTGACTTCTAATACAGAAAGGCCACAGAACACATACTCTAGGGGCCCATTCAACCTTCAGACACATAGCCACACCCACCTGGGCAGACATTCAACCTTACACTATTAGGCTCAATGCCCTTAATTCCCCTTAGGGCTACAAAGACTCCTTCAAAATCGTTTCTCCACTCCTGTTTACTCTCCACTCAGTCAGGCACTGGGATGGACCACCTCCACTTTTCAGCCCCTACCACTTCCACAACACACTCAGCTCACGCCCTCAGACACACAACCATACCCCCAAGGCTGCAGCCATGCACACAGTCCAATGTACAAGCAAAGCCAAATATGCAAGGACCCTCAGACCAGACGATCAATGCCCCCATCCCTCTCTGTATTTACGTTTAGAGTTACCTCCTCTTCCCACCTGGAATCACACTGACAGTCTCTGCCTTGGTCAAATTCACACCTGAATACAGTGGTCAGGGTTAGACTGGCTGGTAGGGGTCACATCCCTGTCACCAGCTCCAGCGTGTCAGAGTGTCAGCATGTCACACAGAGCTAGGGGATATGTGAAAGGGGTCTTTCCAAAAACAGTGGGGTCTTTGCCTTCCAAAAACAATGTCTTTGTCAAGGAAAGCAGAGGAGATACTCAGCCCAAAGCAACAGGATGGCTTCTCTGACCTGAACCTGCTTCCTACATCGTCCCAAGGAGAGAACATTCCTTACAGGATCAGGCATCTAGCCCCAGGAAGGAACCTTAGATGTCTGAGTTCCAGAATGAGGCAGACATCTTGGGTGGGGGGATGGCATGGGGGAATCTGTCCCTCTGAGTAATCTCTACAGATACTTCCCAGTCCAGTTATGCTCCTCAGACAAGGGCAAAAATAATAGCAAATACCATTTGAAACACTTTATGATACTATTGTCATGTTATTATTGTGTACTTTCAATCCCTCATCTCACTTTATGCAATGTGGCCTATTTGTAATGTCCCAGCTTCTGTGTAACCGTGGCCAGGAGAAAAGAGGTCTGGGTTCTTGGGAAGGCCATTTAAGCTCCTTGTGTGTCAGATTCCTCACCTCGAAAATGCGAGAATGCTCCAGATGATGCCTGAGGCTCCTTCCAGTGTTAATGTTCTACACCTTCTACACATCTATAGAGCAGCACTGTCCAATAGAAATTCAATGCAAGCTATGTACATAATTTAAAATGTTCTAGTCACATTAAAAAAGTCAAAAAAGTAGTTAAATAATTTAGATAATATATTTAGCCCAACATATCCAAAATATTAGCATCTCATCAAGGAATCAATGTTTAAAAAATTATATGATTTATTTTACATTCTTCTCTCAAACTAAGTCTTCAAAAATCTGGTGTGCATTTTATACTTACTGGCACATCTCCATTTGGATGCTAAATTTTCATCGGAAATACTGAATCTGTTTTTAGATTTCATAAGAATTTATAGCTGTAAAAGTAAAAGGTATGATCCACATACCTAAGCTGTTCCAAACAAATTTTTAAAATTCTTCCAATAACTGAATTGAGCATCTGTTTTTCAATTAAAATTAAATAAAATGTAAGGTCTTGGTCTTCAGTGGCACTAGGCACATCTCAGTGTCCCATAGTGGCATGCAGCTGTTAGCTACCGTATTGGACATCTGGACAGAGGGGACTGGAGCGTGTAAGGGGGACTCCTAGGGGGCCATCCTCCCCTCTGTTCACACTTGCCCCCAGAGCACTGGACAAACTGCTAGTTGAGAGTGAGATGGGGAGTGAAAAGATTTAACAGCCAATGTCACCCCATCAACACCTGCCCCCACCGCCTCGCTGTCTGCGCGCCAAGAAGCCAGAGAAGGTGCCAACCCCACCTTGCCCACAGAAAGAGTCTCCAGCTCATTTCCACAGAGCTGCTGCCAACGTTTCCGCAGGCGGTGGCCACATTTCCAGCTCAGACGCAAAGGCACGGGCGGGCGTCTAAGCTTCCTTTCCTTATTCAAAGGAATGCCTGTCAGGCAGCCGGCCAGGGCTACAGCCCAGACTCTACGTGTCATGTTGGGGATTTGGGCTTTATTAGCACAAGTCAGATGCAGGGTGATGGGAGGTGGGGAGACGAGCTACCAGAGGGACAGCAGGTGAAACATGAGCATCAGAAAGCAAGGTCAAGAGGACATGTCACTCCAGGCTCCGCATTCTAACACGGGCTCAGGGAGAGTCTCTGGGTTTCAGAAATACCACCCGGAACCTCATCCCTGAGTGAGGGGACGCTTTGAAAGACACCTCCAGGACTTTTATGCTTCCCCGAGCAGCGGAGAGAAGTTAAAACTAGCAGGGGCTTCACACATAGTGTTATTATCTTCATGGAAAAATTGAAACGCAAATAAGTAACTTGCTCAAGGTCATGTAGCGACAAAGCTGAAATTTAAACTCAAGTCTGTGTGAATCCAAAGCCTGTACTCTTTCTACTAATAATACCTAATGATAATAGATGATGTTTATAGCACAGTGCCGTGTGCCTGGCACCATGGTGTGTGCTTTATAAAAGTGAACTCAGAGATACAACATTTCTGTAAAGTATGATCTCATGCCCATTTCATAAATAAAGAAAGCTGAGTCTCAGAGAGGTTATGTAACTTGCCCAAGGTCTTGAAACTTGTAAGTGATAGAGGTTTGAACCTGACCTCTAAGCTCGTGCACTTAGCTATGACATAAGGCCTCTTAGTGAGTGAGAATACTTACATAGCAGACACTGCCGATCCTGCCCACGTTCAACCCTGAGCTCACTACAGCCGGGCTGGTTTCAGCCCATCGACAGCATCCCACCTCGAATACTTGCGTCTCTATTTCTCTGGCTCAAGGCTTTCTTGGGTACCTGGGGAGCTTTGGGGGAGCTCTATACCTTCTGGGGTGTATCAGTTGGGGCTGCCCTAATGAAGTACCACAAACTGGGTGGCTTACAATAACAAAAATTAGTCTCTCACAGTTCTGGAGGCAATAAAGTCCAAAATCCAGGTGTCAGCAAAGCCATGCTCCCTCTGGAGGCTCTAGGGGAGGATCCTTCCTTGCCCCGCCTAGCTTCCTGTGGTGGTCAGCAATCGTTGATGTACCTTGGTTTGTGGCAGCCATCACTCCAATGTCTGCCCCAGTCTTCATGTGACCACCTTCCCTCTGTGTCTCTGTCTTTGCGTCTCTTCTCCTCTTCTTATAAGGATACCAGTCACATTGGATTAAGGGTCCACCTACTGGAGTATGACCTCATCTTAACTAATTACACCTGCAACAACCTTATTTCGAAATAAGGTCACATTCTGAAGTTCCACAAAGAACATGAATTTTAGGGAGACACTTCAATCCAGTCCAGGGGCCAACCCTCAACCAATGGGGGAAGTGAGCAGGTAGGTGAATGCTCCAGCCACTCATCCTCACGTGGCACAACTCCAAGGTGTGATCCTCATGGTTTCCCAGAGGTGCCCCAGTCTGGCTGAGCCTCAGTTTCCCACAAGAACCCACTCATTAATGTACCCATCATTGGTTTTTCTAATTCCTCTGTCTCAATTTCCCCACTTCTTCATTTGGACTTCCTGGGATCACCTGCCAAAGAAATTCTCTGTCTCCAAGTTTGTTTCGTGGGGAATCCAAACAAATGACCTATTTTAGATTAAATGTGAAAAGAAAACGAACTTTGGGCCCTATATCTGTTCGGTATGCTCTGCCTCATCCCAGGAAGCCGGAAGACATGTCAAGGGTCATAATGATGATGACTTTCTATTCCATGTTGGCTTAAGCAGACTGCTGGGGGCCCACAAACACTTTGTAAAGGACTGTGTGTGTGTGTGTGTGTGTGTGTGTGTGTGTGCGCACGCGTGTGCGTACACGCACACGTGGTGGGGGACTGAGTTGGAAGAAATAGGATATATGTTGAAAGTTGGTCCTAGGCCTGTGGCATCATGTAAAATAATTTTGCTAACAGTTGTGCAATCACCGTTGAGGATTTTATCAGTCATTCCCAAGAAAATCCAATATCCTAGCAACAGAGGAAAGCACTAGGAAGAGAGGACTATAGAATGGTAGTAACATAAATTAGGAATTTTCCAAGACTATTATGGACTGCATTCACCAATTCTGTGGTTTTCTTCACTACGGGCTCATCCATTTCCTCGTTGAACATTTCTCAAAATGCATCCTGCAAGATGCTCCTGGGAATAAAGTTTCTGCGGCCCAATCGAGTTGTGAATGCTGATTACTATTTACTCCTCTTGAAGAGGCACAGTCCATATTAGTATATTAAAATTTCTAAAATCTCGATGCTGAAAATAAAATTCAGTTTAGTATTGTTTCCCAAACTTATTTTGCCACAGAACCCTTCCTTCATGTAATATCTACTTAATATCCCACAGAACTGATATTCCACAGGATCCACTTTGGGAAACCCCAATCTATTTGATCAGTGTGTGTGCAAAAATGTCTGCTCCAGCCCACAAGCCTCCTACTGCAGAGTGTTCCAGGGCACAACTGTCCTCCTGGGTCCACATCTCATCTCACCCCAATCTCCAGCCTCCAATCTCCCAACTTTCCAAATATGAGCTCTGTCATAGGTTACATTGTGTCCCCCAAAATTCGTATGTTGAAATCCTAACCCCCAGTACCTCAGAATGTGAACTTATTTGGAAATAGGGTCATTGCAGGTGGAAGCAGTTAAGATGAGGCCATTGGAATAGGGTGGGTCTCTAATCCAATATAACTGGTGACCTTATAAAAAGGGGAAATTTGGAGACAGGATGACACACAGGGAAAATGTCACATGAAGACTGGGAGTAATGGTAACAAAAGCCAAGGAGCTACCAGAAGCCAGGAGAGAGGCTTGGAACAGATCTTTCTTTAGCACCTGCAGAGGGATGGTGGCCTGCTGACACCTTGATTTCAGACTTCTAGCCTCCAGAATGTGAGACAATAAATTTCTGTTATCTAAGCCACTCCATCTGTGGTGCACTGCTATGGCAGCCCCAGAAAACTAATACATGGGGGTGAACTCTGCCTGTTCTCCCATTCAGTTATCTACCTGCAGTGTGTTCCTGACCCAACTCCCTCCGGATGGAAGGAGATAAAAGATAGCCCTGATGGCCATGTGGATAGACTCAGGACCCCTCTGCTGGCTGGGGTGTTTATGTCTTCCTCTTGATGTCCTCTGTGTCTGTGACCTCTGACCCATCACATCCCAGGCTCTCATAATTAGTGGGAGTGGTACTCCTAGCTTCCCTCCCAGTCCTCTGGGTTTACTACAGACCCCTGACAAAGCGGCTGTGAAAGTGGTGGCAATGTAGCCTGGCTGGGAAAGCATCTTTGAGAGGGATGCTGAAGTTCAACCCCAGGGGCATAGATCCTGGACCCCTCAGAAATTCAGCCAAAGCTACTGGCCTTCCCCTACCACTTTATCAGGCTGGACCCTCTGTGTTGTGGTTTGTTGCCATGGAGATGAGCAAGATACAGCTGCCTGTTTCCAACGCTGACAAAGCCACCGTGTTTGGAGGCATTAGATAGACCAGGGTTCCCAATCTCTGCACTACTGACATTTGAGGAGGATAATCTGTGTTTCAGGGACTGTCCTGTGCGTTGCAGGACATTCAGCAGCATCCCTGGCCTCTAACCACTAGATGCCAGGAGCCCTCCTTCCCAAGTTGTGACAACCAAAAATGTCTCCAGCTATCTTAGTCTGTTCGGGCTGCTATAACAAAATACCACAAACTAGGTACCTTATACGCAACAGAAATTTATTCCTCACAGTTCTGGAGGCTGGGAAGTCCAAGATTAAGGTACCAGCATGGTTATGTTCTGATAAGGGCCCTCTTCCTGGTTTATAGCCAGCTCCTTGTCCCTGTGTCCTCACATGGTAGAAGGCACCAGAAAGCTCTCTGGGGCCTCTTTTATAAGGGCACTAATCCCTTTCATGAGGGCTCTCCCCTCAGGACTTAAGCACTTCCCAAAGGCCCTACCTTCCAATACCATCACATTGGGTACTGGGATTTCAACGTATGAATTTAGGGGGAACACAAATACTCATACCATAGCACCAGACATTGCCAAATGTCCCTTGGGGGGCAAAATCACCCACAACTGAGACCCACTGAGATAGACCAACTTCAGTACTCTCAATCTGAGGTCTTTATAATCTGAGGTCATCTTATTTTATTATTTCAATGATTTTAAGTTTTAAAAACCTATTACCATTGCCTGATATCAGTTATATAAGACAAACTTACAAAGAAAAAAAAAAAGACTAGAAAAAATGCTAGTCATAGTCGTTTCTGTATGCTGGGTAGTATATCTGCAAGTGGATTGTCTATTTTTGTAGATTTTTCTTGTATTTTCTATACTGAGCATGTATTTGTTTTATAATTGAAAAATATCTATTTAATTGGTGACTTAGGCATTTCGTGTTAAATACAACAGTAAGACTCTACTGCACACCTGATTTAAAAATCTAATTAAGCATAACCAGAGCAAGGTGATAAAGGAGAAAGAGCACAGTTTTTAATCCTGGCAACTCTACTCACTACTAGCCATGGGGATGCTGTTAACATCTGCCCTGCTAGGAGGAGTCAAGGCTGAATGTGGTAGTATTTGTAAAGTATCTAGGGAATAGTAGGGGTTTAATAAATGGCAGCTCAAACAATTATTAGGCTCCCCTTTTAGCTCAAGGTTCTAGGCCCCTCTTTATCCCCTGCCCGTGCTAGTGTGGAATCCTCGCCACAGAGTCACCAGAAAGCCCTTGCAAGGCCCAGTAGGATATCCCTTGGCAAGTGAGTCCTTCTTCCCAACCCCTCCAGACTCAGGAACCCTTAGGAACAGACAATGGCAGTCATCACTTATCATTATCATGCCAGGCACTGTGCCCCACACTTTTCACACTTGGTCTCTCTTCTCAACCACCCTACAAGGCAGAAATAATGACCCTCTTCTCAGAGATGGGAATCTAGCTCAGAGAGGTTATGTTACTTTCGCTAGGCTACATAGCTGGTAAGCAACAAGTCAGCATCAAACAGTCCAACCTCTTCATTTTACAGGTGATAAAACTGAAGCTCAGAGAATGAAGAGACTTGGTGCCCAAGGTCACCCACAATGATGCAAACAAGAGCCAGACTCTTTGTGCCACTGTAATAATGTTCAAGCACACACATGAGCTGCTCCAATGGGAGGGGAGGAGAGGGAGATGTCGACATTTCACCAAACAATTACTGAAGTCAGGAGGCAAGGATAACATGGTTTGAGGAGTAAGATCTGGAGCCAGAAAGGCTGAGTTCCAAGCCTGGCTCTATCGCTTACCAGCTATATTATCTTGAGCAAGTTACTTAAAGTCTCTGGGCTTCCATTTCTCATCCTAAAAGGAAAATAACAATATATTTAAGAATAAATAAGTTAACAATGAGGTACCACCTCATACCAGTCAGAATGGCCACCATCATAAACACTACAAATAACAAATGCTGGTGAGGGTGTGGAGAAAAGGGAACCCTCCTACACTGTTAGTGGGAATATAAGTTGGTGCAGCCACTATGGAAAACACTACGGAGGTTCCTCAGAAAACTAAACAATAGAATTACCATATGATCCACTCCTGGGCATATATTCAGACAAAACTATAATTCAAAATGATACATGCACCCCTACGTTCATAGCAGCACTATGCACAATAGCCAAGACATGGAAACAACCTAAATGTCCACTGACGGATGAATGGATAAAGAAGATGTGGTACATATATACAATGGAATACTACTCAGCCATAAAAAAGAACGAAATAATGCCATTTGCAGCAACATGGATAAAACTAGAAATTATCATACTAAGTGAAGTAAGTCAGAAAGAGAAAGACAAATATTATATGATATCATTTATATGTGGAATCTAAAATATGACACAAATGAACCCATTAGACTCACAGACATAGAGAACAGAATTGTCATTGCCAAGGGGGAGGGGGTTGGGGGGTGGAAGGATGGAGTGGGAGATTGGGGTTAGCAGATGTAAGCTATTATATATGGAATGGATAAAAAACAAGGTCCTACTGTACAGCACAGAGAACTGTATTCCGTACCCTATGATAATGGAAAAGAATATTTTAAAAAATGTATATATGTATAACTGAATCACTTTGCTGTACAGAAATTAACACATTTTAAATCAACAATACTTTAATACTAATAAAAAAGAATAAATAAGTTAGTCCACATATGCATTTGGAATATATCTGCCACACAGTAAACACTCAGTAAACATTTAGGTGTTATCAAACTTTGCACAGTGAGCTAAGAAATTAGGGAGTGACTTAATTTTTTGCCACAAAGCATTTTATTTCTTGCCACAAAGCATTCTTCCCATTATTTAAAGTAAATCACCATCATTGTGAAAAACTTGGAAAAGACATAAAAGTATAAGGGGAAAATAACAATCACCCAGAACGGTAGCTAATTAAAAACAACAACAACAAAATTTTTACTTTGGGAAATTTCTAATATAGTGAACCTCCATGTCCCATTACCCTGTTTCCTTAAACACCAACTCCTGGGACTTCCCTGGTGGCCCAGTGGTAAAGAATACACCTTCCAGTGCAGGGGATATGGGTTCAATCCCTGGTTGGGGAACTAAGATCTCACATGCTGCAGGGCAACTAAGCCAGCGCACCACAACTACAGAGCTCACGTGCCACAACTAGAGAGAGAAAACCCACATGCCACAACTAGAGAGAAGCCTGCACCACAGCGAAAGATCCCACATGCTGCAACGAAGATCCTGCATGCCGCAACTAAGACCCAAAGCAGCCAAAAAAATTAATAAATAAATAAAAATAAATAAATATATATAAGAAGATACTAACTCCTGGCGATCTTATTTTATTTATAGCCACATTGATTTTTCTTTCCTCCTGCCTCCAATCTCTTGGAGGAAATTCCAGACATCATATAATTTCACCTTTAAATATTTCAGAATGTATCTCTGAAATATATGAATTCTCTCTTTTTAAAAAAGTTACAATACTCTTCAGAAATTGGGTATAGAGGGAACATACCTCAACATAATAAAGACCATATATGACAAACCCACAGCTAACATCATATTCAACACTGAAAAGCTGAAAGCATTTCCTCTAAGATCAGGAACAAGACAAAGATGTCCACTCTCACCACTTTTATTCAATATAGCTTTGGAAGTTCTCGCCATGGCAATCAGAGAAGAAAAAGAAATAAAAGGAATCCAAAGTGGAAAAGAAGAAGTAAAACTGTCACTATTTGCAGATGACATGATACTGTACATAGAAAATCCTAAAGATGCTACCAGAAAACTACCAGAGCTCATCAATGAATTCGGTAAAGTTGCAGGATATAAAATTAATACACAGAAATCTGTTGCATTTCTATACACTGACAATGAAAGATCAGAAAGAGAAATTAAGGAAACAATCCTATTTACCATCACATCAAAAAGAATAAAATACCTAGGAATAAACCTACCTGAGGAAGCAAAAGCCCTGCTCTCCAAAAACTATAAGATGCTGATGAAAGAAATTAAAGATGACACAAACAGATAGAAAGATATACCATGTTCCAGGATTGGAAGAATCAATATTGTCAAAATGACTATACTGGGGCTTCCCTGGTGGCACAGTGGTTAAGAATCCACCTACCAATGCAGGGGGCATGGGTTTGAGCCCTGGTCCGGGAAGATCCCACATGCCATGGAGCAACTAAGCCCGTGTGCCACAACTACTGAGCCTGCACGCCTAGAGCCTATATTCTGCAACAAAAGAAGCCACCGCAGTGAGAAGCCTGCACACCACAACAAAGAGTAGCCCCTGCTTGCTGCAACTAGAGAAAGCCTGCGTGCAGCAATAAAGACCCAATGCAGCCAAAAATAATAAATTAAATAAATAAAAATGATTCTACTATCCAGTGTAATCTACAGATTCAATGTAATCCCTATCAAATTACCAATGGCATTTTTCACAGAACTAGAACAAAAACTTTAAAATTTGTATGGAAACACAAAAGACCCCAAATAGCCAAAGCAATCTTGAGAAAGAAAAACAGAGCTGGAGTAATCAGGCTCCCTGACTTCAGACTATACTATAAAGCTACAGTCATCAAAACAGTATGGTACTGGCACAAAGACAGACTTACAGATCAATGGAACTGGATAGAAAGCCCAGAAATAAACCCATGCACTTATAGTCAATTAATCTATGACAAAGGAGACAAGAATATACAATGGAGAAAAGACAGTCTCTTCAATAGACGGTACTGGGAAAACTGGAGAGCCACATGTAAAAGAATGAAATTACAACATCCTCTAACACCATACACAAAAATAAACTCAAAATGGATTAGAGACCTAAATGTAATACCAGATACTATAAAAACTCTTAGAGGAAAACGTAGGCAGAACACACTTTGGCATAAATTGCAGCAATGTCTTTTTGGATCCACCTCCTGCTGTAATGAAAATAAAAACAAAAATAAACAAATGGGACCTAACTAAACTTGAAAGCTCTTGCAGAGCAAAGGAAACCATAAACAAACAAAAAAAGAGAACCCACAGAATGGGAGAAAATATATGCAGACAATGCAACCAACAAGTGATTAATCTCCAAAATGTACAAACAGCTCATGCAGCTCAATTTCAAAACAACAAACAACCCAATCAAAAAATGGGCAGAAGATCTAAATAGACATTTCTCCAAAGAAGAAATACAAATGGCCATCAGGCACATGAAAAGATGCTCAACTTTGCTAATTATTAGAGAAATGCAAATCAAAACTACAATGAGGTATCACCTCATACTGGTCAGAATGGCCATCCATCATCAAAAAGTCTACAAACAATAAATGCTGGAGAGGGTGTGGAGAAAAGGGAACCCTCCTGCACTGTCGGTGGGAATGTAAATTGGTACAGCCACTATGGAGAACAGTATGGAGGTTCCTTAAAAAACTAAAAATAGAGCTACCATATGATCCAGCAATCCCACTCCTGGGCATATATCTGGAGAAAACCATACTTTGAAAGGATACATACACCCCAATATTCATTGCAACACTATTTACAATAGCCAAGACATGGAAACAACCTAAATGTCCACTGACAGATGAATGGGCAAAGAAGATGTGGTACATATATACAATGGAATATTAATCAGCCATAAAAAAGAATGAAATATGGGCTTCCCTGGTGGTGCAGTGGTTGAGAGTCCGCCTGCCCATGCAGGGGACATGGGTTCGTGCCCCAGTCCGGGAAGATCCCACATGCCACGGAGCGGCTTGGCCTGTGAGCCATGGCCGCTGAGCCTGCGCGTCCGGAGCCTGTGCTCCACAATGGGAGAGGCCACAGCAGTGAGAGGTCTGCGTACCGCAAAAAAAAAAAGAATGAAATAATGCCATTTGCAGCAACATAGATGGACCTAGAGATTATCATACTAAGTGAAGTCAGTCAGAAAGAGGAAGACAAATATCATGTGATATCACTTATATGTGGAATCTAAAAAATGATACAAATGAACTTATTCACAAAACAGAAACAAACTCACAGACTTAGAAAACAAACTTATGGTTACCAAAGGGGAAAGGTGGGGGAGTGAAGGATAAATTAGGAGGTTGGGATTAACATATATACACTACTATATATAAAATAATCAACAAGGACCTACTGTATAGCACAGGGAAGTCTACTCAATACTCTGTAATAACCTATATGGGAAAAGAATCTGAAAAAGAATAGATATATGTATAGGTATAACTAAATCACTTTGCTGTATACCTGAAACTAATACAACATTGTAAATCAACTACATGCCAATATAAAGTAAAAAAATTTTTTAAAGTTATAATACCACTATCACACCTAAACAAACTAACAATAAATGTTTAATATCATATTACCAGTCAGTGTCCAAATTTCTCCCAATTGTCATATAAATGTTACATCATTTGTTTGACTTAGGATCCAAATTGCATCCTCATGTTGGATTGTTTAATGATGCTTCAATTTCTTTTAATCAACAGATTCGCCCACCATCTCTTCCTCCTTTGAAATGTATTTGTTTAGGAAATTGAATCATTTCTCCTGTAGAATCTCCACTGTTTGGGTTTTGCTGATTCTATCCCTGGATTATTACTTCACAAGCTCCTCTGGATCATGTGTTTCTTGTAAATTAGTAGTTCTAGAGGCTTGGTCAGATTCAGGTTTGATTTTGTGCCTAGAATACATTACGGGTGGTGCAGTGGGCTTCCATTAAAAACACGTAATGTCTCTTGATCTGTCCCTTTGAGAAGTGAGCACCCTTTAATAATCATAGCCCAGATCCACAGATTTTGTTAAAGGTTACAAAATAGTGATATTCTAAACCTATCAGTACTTTTCATTTTTTAACTGGAATGTTTCTATAAAGAGAAACTTACCTTCATCATGATATACAGTCTATATAAGAAAAGAAATAACTGCTTGATTCTTTTCCTTTAATAGCCAGCTTTCAAAATAAAGACTCTAATATCCACCAAAGGTGACGATCAGGTTTTGTTGTTGTTTTGTTTTAGTATCATTACCAGTTGGTATCTATATTATCAGCTCATGGAAATGAACTCATTTTACATGTTTCAGTCCATTGCTGTTATTATTCTTATAATGCTCAAATTATTTGAAGTTTTCTTTTTCCTTTTATTTAGAGGTTTGGTAGAGTTCCCCTGTGAAACCAACTGGGCCTGGTGCTCTTTCGTTGGGAAGCTCTTTAATCATTTTCTCTATTTCTTCTATGGTAATTGGTCTGTTAAAGACTGTCTCTACTGGGATTAATTTAAGTAAATTGCATTTTTCTAGAAAATTATCCATTTCATCTAGGTTTTCAAATAATTTTGCATAGAACTGGGAAAAAAACAATCTCTTATGTTTTTATTTTAGATTTCTCTGCTTTGGTGATTTTCCCTACCCACCTGCTGGTACTGTTTCTTAGGTAGTGTGTCTATGCTTTCTACCATTTATTTTCTTAATTAGTTTAGCTGGTGGTTTGTATATTTTGTTGATTGTTTCAGCTCTGAGTTTATTTATTAATTCTACTCTTCTTCTATTTTCTAATTCATTAGCTCTTTTTCTTTATTGATTCCTTTTTTCTAGATTCTTTTGGCTTACTTTCTTCTTTCCTAGCTTTCTGAGTGGGGTGCTTGATTCATTGTTTCTTTTATGTTGATACATGTAATTAATGCTAAACTTTTCCCTCTATTAACTGCTTTAGCTGAATACCACAGACTTGATTATTTGTATCCATTAATATTATGTTCAAGAAAGTCTGTAACTGCATGCTGTACTTCCACCTCTGACCAACAGCTGCTTATTAACATGACTTTTGTTTTTTTAAATTTTCAGGCGGTATGGTCTTTTTGGTTATTTGTTAATAATTATTAGCTTTATTATACTGTGATCAGGGAGTACTCTTTCTGTTCTTTGGAGTTTAATGAGGTTTTCTTTGTGTCTCAAGGTACAGTCATAGAGAAGATGGTATTTTCTCTACTATCAGGGTTCAGATTTCTACATAGATTTATAAGACCTACCTTATTATGTGTTTCATTCTCCTTTATCCTCACTGTTTACTTGATTTGTGTTGGATACAAGAGATGTAGTTAACTCACCTGTTAGTAGTGGGTTTCTATTTCTCCTGCATCTCCAATTCTTAGGTGCATAAATATTAACAATTTATATACCTTCATTGTGAATTATTGCCTTTAGCATCTTATAATCTCCTTCTTTGTCTCCTGTAATGCTTTTTGGTTCAAATTTCATCTTGTTAGATATCAAGATTGCAACTCTACTTTTAAGTTTTAATTTGCATTTGTCTTAATATTTTATCTATCCTTTTATTTTTAACCTTTTGGGATCTCTTGTTTTAAGTGTGTCTCTTGCGTAGAGCAGAATGTGGGATTTTTCTGTTAGCCAAATTGAAAATCTTTTTTTTAATAGGCAAATTAAGCCCATTTACATTGATTGATATGTTTGACCTCAACTCTGTTACCTTATTTTGTCTTGTGACTAACTTTTAGTGTAATTTTTTCATCCCTGTAGCTTTATTCTCGCCTTGTAATCCCTTTGCTGGGCAAAGTACCACACGATTTGCTTTTGTTTCCACCATCCCTCGTGCTGTTTTTGATGCTATTTTGTAGTTCACACCGATTATATATCCATCTTCTGATCCTAAAGCTTGGAAACCTCCTCAGCCTGTTAAAACACTTAGAGTGAAAGCATTAGTTTGCTGCAATGTGTTCCATCACGAATGAAGGTAGTTTGCTGCAATGTGTTCCATCACGAATGAAGGAGTTGTTTAGAGAGACACCCAGGCTTGCTTGACATAGGAATGAACCTGGAGTTCGGAAATTAAAAGACAAAGGGTGTTAGGAGACGAGAGCAATGTTTCTGGGAGCGCTTCTCTTACTTAATGAATTACTAGGAGATTTGTGGCTGTGCAGCCCATCCGGGTAAGTCTTTCAGCATGCGGACCCAGAAGTGTCATAGGCTGGCTCTACTATATCCTCACTGCCCTTTCTGTGAACTGTGACACTTCCTGTCACGAGTTTATTTTCACTTCTCTCCTGGCAGCTGTCCACTGTGGTCGGCATGCATTTGAAATCATTTGCTACTTACTTGAGAATTCACGCTAGGGAGAAAGGGAAGAAAATAACCATTCCTGGGGACACCGCACTGTCATGAATTTGAAAGAAAAGTCAACATTGAAGAAAGCTCATTTCCACTTTTTTTTTTTAACCACCCAAATGACTGTCGATTAAGGACCCAGAAAATGCCAAATAAACTGTAGGCGAAGGGAAAGAAAAGTTCAAGTCAGTTGTGGGGTCTGCCTAAATGAGACCTCAATCCCTTTGCTAACCTGCTCAGGCCCGGTAGTTCCATGGTCCTTCACGCTCCTCCTCACACCTGCTCTTGGGTTCAGCACCCATTCATCCACCATGCGCAGCAGCTGCGCGTGCTCAGGATTATCTTGGGATTTTCTGGAGAGCTTTGGTTTGGTCTTGGACATGTGGGTTTTGTCATTTGTAAACTAGAAACATAGGAAGTCAAAGTGGACTGGAACCTGAGAAGGCAGTATGTTCAACGGTCATAGCAATAACTTTGGTTCAAATAGTCTTGGGTTCAAATCATAGCTCTGATTCTATATGATCTCTCAAATATCAGTGTCCCCATCTAAACAACTGGGAATATAATATACAGGGTATTCGTAAGTCTTAAATGAATTAATGTAGGTCAGTGGTCCTTAAAGTGTGGTCCCCAGATCAAGTAGCATCAGCATCACCTGGCAACTTCTTAGAAATGCAAATTATCAGGCTCAGCCCAGGCCCACTGAATCAGAAACTCTAGGGGTGGGCCCAGCGACCTGGGTTCTAAATCACCTCCAGGTGATTCTCATGCCCACTGAAGTTTGAGAAAGACTGGTGTAAATAAATCATTTAGCAAGGGGTCAGCAATATAAGTCCTAGATAATGGTAGCTCTGAGCACCGCTATTCTTCAGAGTTCAGTTCAATCCTTGCTTTTATAGCTGCATCAACAGGGGCCCAGGCAGGGGGCCGTTTGCTCAAGATCACAGAGAATTAGTGGTGCAGCTGGGGATGAACCCAGATCTCTCACTTCTCAGAAAGGTGCCCTTTCCTGTCTTTTCTTTCTCTCCCTCTTAAAAAACTTATGACAATAAACCAATGTGTCTTCCTTACAGTTAGTTTGGGAAATAGAGATAATAGCCAAAACTAAGGCTAAAACTTACCTATGACCCTAATATTCCCCCTCCTAAGAGACAGCATAGTTGACTTCTGTTTGTTTTCATATATATATATATATATATATATATATATATATATATATATATAATTATTTTATTATTATTATTTTTTTTTTGCGGTACACGGGCCTCTCACTGTTGTGGCCTCTCCCGTTGCGGAGCACAGGCTCCGGACGCGCAGGCCCAGTGGCCATGGCTCATGGGCCCAGCCGCTCCGCGGCATGTGGGATCTTCCCCGACCGGGGCACAAACCTGTGTCCCCTGCATCGGCAGGCGGACTCTCAACCACCGTGCCACCAGGGAAGCCCCTGTTTTCTTCTATATTTTTTAATGTGCATAGATGCAGGTAAACAATGTAATCTTTATATAATATATATTGCTATACATATAATTCATGTAATGTGTGTGCATATATACATAGGTATATACATACATCTATATATACTTGTATATATATAGGTATATACAAACAAAGTTGGGATCACACTGATTTAAAGTCAAATACTCCTACTAGGTTTATAATAAAAAATGGCTCCATCTCTCTCCACTCCCAATTCTTGCTCCCAGAGGCAACTACTTTCTATCTTTTCAGTTATTTCTCATATTTTACTGTTATTTTAAAAATAGCATGCTCATAGTACTCTTTCTTGACTCTCTTAGTTTTAGAGATTATCTATTGGTTCTCTACTACGGAGGAAGAGGACTAAGCGGCCCCCTCCAGCTCCCCAACACACACACACACACACACACACACACACACACACACACACACACA